>NW_010228432.1:17259-23846 GCF_000690775.1 Eurypyga helias
CACTTGTTTTTGTAATGAGTTCTGCTGCTGCGGGCAGACAGAGCAAGCCAATAAGCTCCAAGCAGGCAGGATGAGATGAGCCATGGGAGGAAATGAGTCAGAGCCCAAGGGGGCCAAGGAGAAGAAGCAGCAAAAATCAAAGCCTGTGTCTGACTGGGGCACCCTGAGGAGGAGGAGAGGTGAGCCAGGGCCAAACGTACCACAAAATAAGGAAAACCCGATGCCATCACACAGCTGATGTTCAGAACCATTTTAAGCAATAGAAAGGGCCGTCTAGGTCTTAGAGCTTAAAACCCTCAGATTCTGTCTTTCTGCCACTTCTCTGAATATTTTGCAATACACAGGCATACTTGAGATTCCCAGATGTCATCAGAGTATCAGAAAAAATACATTTCATAATGTTGTTTAACCAAATAAATGATGTTTAGTTCACACTGGATTGATTTCCAGTGAGAGTGTTTGAAAACAGGATATTCCAAGGACCACTCCTGAAGGGCTGAGGAGAAGCAAGCAAACACTAACCTAGATATGTCTTGCCTTGAAAGAACCCACACTGCTGGTAGGACATTTCTAAGCATTGAACAGCCCAGAAAGAGGTGGAAAGCACTTTTGGCAAAGTCTAGACCGTGCTTATAAGGCAACTGCAACTGTGAAAGTAAAGGGTATAGAACCTGACACTCAGGTGGGGATTTCCTGGGTACGTGGTGTAGGTGATGGCTTCTTGGGTGGTTTGCAGAGCCTGGGTGCAGATGTCAGGGAGATGGAGGGGACAGGAAGCAGCCCAGCCCCACTGACGGGTGGGAGATCCCTCCCAATAGAGTCCAACTCACCCCAAACATGCAGTTGCTCTATGCTCAGAAACTCAGAGCCAACCCAAAATTTACTCTTGCAAACCTTACTGTGCAAGATTTCTGGGAAGCCGAACAAGAAAACCAAGGAGTACAAGTGTAGTCATGCCAACAGGTCTGTGCAGGGGGACCCAAGCACGAGCAGTCAGGGTACAGAAAGGAAGGTTTGGGGTTTAACCCAGCACTGCAACGGTCTCCACACTGCTGAGGGTGAGTCATGCTTTTGTGCATCTCGTCAAGATCTGGTCTGCAACCCTGCCACCAGTAAACACAATGGTAAGCAGAGAAGAGTGGAGGAGAACAGCAGGACCACAGTCAGAGGGAAGAAAATCTGCTAGCAATTATGCACCCTCCTGGCAAACCCTGCAAACAGGTCCCAGGCTTCTCCCCAGAGACATGTCATCATCCCAAAAAAGCTGGGCTGAACCGAGCAAAAGGACCATGCTACTCTCTGTCTTGGACCACTGCCGTGAATTCTCCAAGCCCTCATTTGCTTTGGGAGTCCTGTTTGCATGTCCAGCTTTACAGCCTGTAAAGTCCCCAGCACAAGTTCAGGTTGTCCTGGTTCCCCAGGCACAGGGAATTATTTCTCTTTGGCATGAGAATCATGTTCCCTGCCTTTAGCTGCAAACCACGTGCTTTGGCAGAGGATGTGGAGGAAATGCCTGCGCTGGCATCACACACCCCTACAGGCAAGGTGTCACTTAACTGTCTGGTCACCCCAAGTATCCACATGCTAGCAACCTGCTGGGAGCAGGTTTGGGGGTTATCGTCTATGAAAAAGAGGCCAGTATCTTCCGATAGTGGTATGCAATGCTGGAAGAGCCTTCTGGAATCTTGTTTAAAAAGATAATGGACTTTAGTGTCTGGATTTATACACTTTTTTCCTATTTTTCCCCTACAGAGAGGAAAAAGGATTTGCACACACAGCTCATGTAAAGTACTGTTGTCACACTTCACTTTTGCAGTACTGTTGCAGAAATGTTTTTTTGCACTCAATCTAAAACTCACCCAAGGCAGTGGGAAGCCATTATTTGCAGTTAGGTTTGAAGCAGGTCCCTGGAAAGCACAAGCAACTGCATTTCCTCCGGTAATGCTAAATTCTGAGTGATGGAGAAGGACTTTCATCTCCCCAGTGCCTGATATAGGAAGTGGAAACTTGCGCTCACATGCCATTTGCAAAAATGTCTGAGTTTTCAGGGTCTTAGAGGAGGAAGCATTTATTTTCTCACTTGAAGCCATTAATTTTGACACATCTAATAATTGCACATTAATTCTTTAGCTTATTACTTCAACACGAAGCTGCTGAGACGCTGGTTCTGGGGAGGTGGCTGGGGAGAGGCAGGGCACACCCCCGCTGTGAGCCGGGGCGGCCAGGCTGGTTTTGGCAGGACAAGCCTGGACATGGTGTGACTGTGCTGGGCAGTGTCATCGCAAGTCGCTCCATACCAAATGCATTTCCTCATGCAAAACACTTACCTTCAGATGTTACTGCTCTGCTGCCCCATGTTGGCTCGAAATACTTCACGTTTTGCAATGTTTGGAGCTAATGTATACAAAATATAAGTTACTGCGTATCTCATATCAGATGTTCTGTACATATGCCATCCACCCATGGCAGCTGAAGTGACAGTGTATTTGCAAGCACTGGTCATTGCCAAGGAAGCAGCAGCATCACCTGGGCTGATGCATCCAGCTGGCTCCAACAGTCTGCCCCAGAGAAGCAGCATGTTCCTCTGGCTAGAAATGGCAGATTTGGGGTTTTGTGATGCATTCGGCGTTCGGTTACCTCTCATAATAATTTGCACAGCAGCTGCGTTCAAACTGTGCTGGGTTGTTCTATCAAGCAGTTTCATCACACTCCTGCACTGACACCTGGTCCTAAGGATATATGGAAACATGTCTTCCTGCAATGCAGGGGTACCCACGTCTCAGGGCAAACATGGAATGAATGCACAGCTTGAAACAGAAAGAACTACTCCCCAGAGAGAGTGGTGCATGCTGAGAATAAGTTACCTGCACTTCAGCTCCATTAATATCGCAGCTGTTTGCAGAGGAGCGGGAGGGAAGAGCAGAGCTGCTGCAAGCAGGCATGTCCCTGGGTAATATACTGCAGAGGTTCTCCCCCTGCCACTACTGCTTGGCCACTCAGGCGAGTCAATCATTTATGTTATTGCCCTATTTTGTGGCTACAAAATAGCTACAATCTGTTGGTTACCTGAGTGAGACCAATCCACATAGTGCAAACCAGCAAAAGATGAGGGTTTTTTTACCTGCTTTGAGCTAAAGGGCGTGTAGTGACAGGACAAGGGGTTATGGGTTTAAACTGAAAGAGATTAGATTTAGATTGGATATCAGGAAGAAATTCTTCATGGGAAGGATGGTGAGGCACTGGAACAGGCTGCCCAGAGGAGCGGTGGATGCCCCATCCCTGGAAGTGTTCCAGGCCAGGCTGGATGAGGCTTTGAACAACCTGGTCTAATGGACTGGCCCATGGCAGGGGGGTTGGAACGGGGTGGTCTTTGAGGTCCCTTTCAACCCAAACCATCCAGTGATTCTATGTTTCTAAATGTCCAACCAACTGCTGTGGTCCTGTTTCCAGGTGTTCACTCATCTCTGGTTCTGTTCAATGCTAGTTCAATTTGCTTTCTAACTATGAAAAATGTATACTGCCTTCAAAACACCATATAGCTGTAAAATATTTTCCATGTTACCCATGTTTCCCCCTTCAGACCAATCCCAGTTCCTTATTTTCTCACATTTCTGAAACAGGAAAGAATTTCCTGCAAGGCAGTGCTGCAGTTTTCCAGAAAATGCTTCTATACTAGGCTGTACTTACTTTGACTTCCCGTCTGTTGTTTTGACTGGAAGTTGCACTTGTTAAAAGGCACAAAGTATAGTAATAACTAGCACACAACCAAAGAGGCCTGTAACACTCAGTCCTGTAGAGCATACACTCACCAGTGATAAAGAAGACCTTGAACTATGCAACTGAGAAAACATCCAAGCATGGAAGTGATGGCAGAGCAGTAGATGGCTATAATGGATTTATGGATGTCATGCTGTAAGGAGAGCTATTTTTTGAAGATGTGGTTATTAATATTAACGCATCTTTTGACATTTTAGTCTCACTTTTAGATGAGGCACTAGTCAACCAAGTAAAATAGAGGATGAACAAGACGCTAGCAAGCCTGCTAAATGCACAATATCCACCAACCCTGATCGAGCCCATCTGCATTACTCAGCAATGCAATGCTCTCCTAAAGAAGAATATTGCCTGCTTTTATTCCTGATTCCAGGTATATCATGCAACTGTGATTGCCAAAGTATTTGATAATGTGGGTGTTTTTTAACTCTAGAGATTAAATGATAAATAATTTTTGTGTGTATGTATTTAAAATGTGTATATGATTGCATGAATGTGCATGTGTGCATACATTTTGCACACGTAATTCTGCCATTATGGATGAGGGCATGCTTAGATGAAAGCCACAGTGAGGTTTGTCATAGCCAGCACACAGGACAGGACAAGTTATATAACTTCATTGTTGATACAGCCCCATTTTTGAGCTCAATAATCGGATCAGAAATGTGGTGTGACTGAAAGGATTATGCATAAACAAAACTCAGGGTCAATGCCTTTACCTGCTACAAGAATCCTGTGCAACCCCGGACATCCCTCAGTCCTCCTGAGCCTCAGTTTATCAGCAGCAAAGGCAACAACCTCCACCAGAGACATGATCCTGCCATCACAGGGATTGCATTCCTGTGGGAATGGCGGATTTGTTACAACTCGGGAGAGCTGCCAGAGCCCAGCATTATAATTTCCTCCTCTCTCAACAGGAATTTCTTGTTCGACAGTTTTTTTCATAACCTGTCACAAGTGTGGAGGGAAATACTATGGAAGTACTCTTGTAATTACTGACGACTTGATTCATAGGCAGCTGCTAAAAGTATATGACAAGGAGCATCACTGCCCACCCAATGCAGCATCAGGGAAGAGTTTCCAGAACATTAGCAGGAAGCAAAAAAGTTATTTGACAGTGTTGGGAAAGAGCATTTAGTGTTGTCTAACAAGCAGCAGTGTCCAGTACTTCCCAGGACATTTTTCTCCCTCTCCTGGTCCTAGACATTCTTCAAGATTTCTGTCAAAATTCTGCCTTAAGCTTAATGTTTTGTTGTGTGTAAAATAATTATATCTTTCAATGCTATTTTGCTTTAAATTATTCTTCTTTAATTTTTAGTATTAGTCTTTTATTTTACCTGGGAATCATGGGAATACTGGTTAGTGATGCTGTGCATTACACCACATACTTGTACAAAACAATTGTGAGACAAACATACAAGTATGTATCTAAGAATGTATATACATACTATATATAAAACAGTCAAGTGTTGGTTATATTTTTCTTTTTGGATTAATTGTAAACTGTATTTTGGCCTGTCTTGGGCTTGGTCTAAATGCATGCATACCTGTGCATGGGTAAGACACTGTGAAAAAGCAAACATAAAAGAAAATAGAAAAAGATGTGGTGTCATGCAAATTCTTTTCTTTGTTATGTTGGGATGACTCACTGAAAGTCACACACAGAAATTATTTACAGCATCTTTACAAACCAATGCGAACAAGTTTTTATCTTGTTTTACAGGATGCATTTTACAAAACCACAGCCATTTTTCATAACCCTTCCTCTGTGAAGCCTCTATTAATAGCAAGAGTCTCAGGACTAATTTCACCTGAAAGTGAGTATTGCCCTGTGGGGCCAATGTGAACCTTGATGACTGGGTTAAGTGCCACATCACACAGGAGGGAAGGTTGTTACTCTCCAGGAAATCACTGTTCCTGTGGCAAATGGATACTAGGTGGGAAAACGTCCAAGAAGTACGCAAAAGTTTTAATCTTGTGAATGTGTTTCATGAGTTACAAGATACAGCATTGACACAGATACTACTATTTTGCTAAATTCGAAATGTAGACTGTGCTTAAAAGGTACCTATCTTATTTTATAAGCTTGATTTTCTATTGATTTTGAAACTTTCTACTGCATAAAGGCTTTAAAATTTACTTCTGAACAGGTAGATCTTTTTGTCTCACCTTACACAGTTCTCCAAAGTCTTCTTTATCTGCAGTTGCTTGTTACGGACTAAATTAAGCCTGCAATTTGAGAATCTGAGAGAAACAGTATTGACATTTTGATATGCACAAACCTTGCATTCAGCAGAGTTCTTCTACTTTTATAAAAATCAGACATGTCCAAAACATACATTTTGCTGTGATTTCATTCTTTAGTGTACACTTGAAAGAATACAACTATCTCAGGCAAGTTCTTTTTAGATAAAACCAGCAGACAGAAACGAGCTGCAGGTTAGCCACTCCTACATACCTCTAATGTTTGATATTCACTAGGGTAACGCCTAGCTCATCGTGCTGTTCTTCCCTCTGGACCTGACTCTAGCTTATGACCTGGAGTCTTAACCTCATACTGTTTGTATCTGTATCCAGCCCACAGAAGTGCCAGTTATTTGCTAAAAGCTGAATTTATGCTGAACAAAAACAATGATTCAAAGCACAGATTCCTAAACTGTTTCCAAGTCAACAGCCAGAACTATTCCAGGTCTCACCCAGCAGTGGTCTGACCTTAGCTGCCTTGAAACTCTGCTGACTCCCAAAACTGGTGTAATTGTTTGGCATATTCAGTCTACACATTTTTGGCGTATCACAGAATCATAGAATAGTTT
>NW_010228433.1:0-8354 GCF_000690775.1 Eurypyga helias
CCTCTGCAGAGCCTCCTGCCCTCAGCCCACACTCCCCCCAGCTTTGTTGAGCAACTGTAGCTACAACCTTAACGTTTATAAAACATATCTAGAAATTTACACAAGACTTGGGAGAAGTCTTACCTTAATCTCTGAATTTATCAGAAGAATTGTGTACTTTTAACATTTGCAGAATTTGAGCATGATCATTTGTGCCATACATCTTAGTGAGAAGTCAGATTTTACTGTCCAAACAACTAAAATACGTTTCTAGAGAGGCGTTAGGTTGTGTTTCATTTTTATTCCCCCCCTTCCCTCTTTACCAAGTGGATCTGATCGTTCGCTCGATTTGCGCTTGCGGCCTCTTAAAATTTGCGTGGGCCTCGCGATTATGGAAGCGACACTGTCAGGTTGAATTGGTGGTTAAATTGGAACAAAAATCCTTTTCCATCCTTTGCTGACACCTGGGATGGTTTCAGCTGAAAGCCAAGTCTGTCTTAACTTTCTTCAGCTGAGGGCTGAGCCGTAGGCCTGCGCTGCTTTGGCGACAGACTCGCTTTGGACCACCTAGACTCAGGTTTTCACTTTGCAACCAACCAGGCCGCGTGCTGAGGTGTTTAAACTTGAAACAGCATAGAAAACGAAAAGCTTGAAGCTTCCCCAAATGAGCGACGCCTCTGAAATGTCGGTTTGAGGCTAAATTTGATCCAACAGTGTCATTTTTTATCACCAAGGCTTGGGTTTTCTTTGGGGCCTGGAGGAGCTCAGCCTTGGGTCTACCCAGAGCCCTTTGCTGACGCCTGTGGTCAGGCTGTGGAGTCGTGACCCATCACGGTCGCTGTTTAAGATGTGGATTCACATCTTCTCTGTGTAGTCGCTAACGAACCGCAGGTCGTTGCGACGGTGCTGGTCGTAGGCATGGAGGTGCCCCCCCACCGGCTCCCCCAAGCCCTAGCTTTGTAGTAATCCTAAGAAACCCAACCCAAAAGAGCAGAATCATGCCACGGGGTTGCAAAAACTCACGTTTTCTCCCGCAAAGCGTTTTGGGGGGGAGGAAACTGTGACCTGGGGATTCATTCTGTCCTGGAGTTTTTCATGGCGCTGAGTTAACTGCTTCTGTCCGACCCTCACCACTTACGATGCCAGTTGCCACCGCAGCCCAGCCCGTGGCTAAAAGGAAAAGACCGAGCTGGCAGGGCAATGCTTGAGATGGAAGGGGGTTGGAAAACCACTTGGAAAACCCCGGTGGCAAGAGAGCCGGGTGCCTTTTCCAGCACTTCCAAGCTTTTTAAAAGCTGTTTTAAAACTGGTGGAACATCTGGAATAACTGGCATTGAATGGGGGGGCGGGAGGGTCTGAAACCTCGTTACTTAAGCTATGTCCTCTCCAGTCTTGCTGATGACCCCCTTGTAATTTCAACCATTTCCATCTAGCTTCTCAGGGCAGCAAGGAGCTGACCATGTGTCTCCTTTTCTCAACTCCATTTTCAACTCCGTGCTGAAGAAGGGAGAGGACATAGCGTGCATACGGTGAAGAAACGGGAAGATGGTTGGGAAGCTGGATGATGCATGAGCAATATAATAGGTGAAAAGAGGACAGAGGTGGTTAACTCATTGATGCCGACGTTATTTTGGTGCGTCCATTGCCGGCAATGGACGTCGCTCCGGGAAAATCCCAACTCCTGGCATGAAAGGATTAAGTGAGCTATCTTTTTCTATACCTCTATACACAGGACTTGTCAGTCCTCGGCTTACAGGGCCCGTACACTCCTACTCCTTAACCTCGGAGGAGTGGTGCCCTCTGCTACATACCCATCGCATCACACACTCACACTCCCCGGCGGGGTAAGTTTTCAGCCTGGGCTTGTGCACGCCATTCCCGCTCTCCGAGGAAGCGCTGCATGTCTTCTCCCATGCTGAAAACTCACTCCAAGTGGCAAAGGCTGGTTGGTGGACACCCAGCAGGGTGCAGGTGGTGGTTCATCGTGGTTCTTCCAGGCGTCTTAGCCCACTCCAGCCAGAGGATCGCACTCAGGTAAGGCTCCGTGGACTGATCCCTACAACCAGACACCTGATGGAGGCAACATGTGGCGTGATGGCCAGCACACCCGCTACTCTACCCTCTTGGCGTCACAGGAACAAGTGGTAGGGTCAGCGCTGCCAAGCGTGGCAAGCTCTTCCCAACGTCCTTACTTAGGTTCAGTAGCTAAGGCAGAGGGACAGGAGGGCACGTTTGGTTTTAGGCATAGCATGCGCGTCAGTAGTGTTGGTGTTTCGGGGTGATCTGGCTGTTGGGGTTTCCTTGCTGTTTACACCAAAGTCAGGGCCTTGAGGTCATGCAGCTCCAGTACCCAAGCTGTAGGCTTCTTGTGATGACTCGTTATGCGCCTAAAAGCTGTCCCATAGTGAACCTGAACGCTCCACCAACGTCCCACCCTGGTTTGGGCACCACTCTGCTGCAGGTGGGACTGAGCTTTTGGCATCTTCCTCCACCCCAGATGGGCAGGGGATGCCCTCGCCTTCTGGGGAGGGGGCGAGTAGGAGTTGTAGCTGTGAGGACCTTGCCCTTATGAGCTGGAGATCAGTTTTCAAGAAAAGCCTTTTGAAAGAGCCAAGTGTCTTCAGTTTGAAAATTTTTAGTTGGACACTTCTAGCCTCATGAGTGTTTAGAAGTGACTTGGAGCTCAAGGCTGAGTTGGCCAAGGTGGACTCCCTCTTTACAATGAAAACACCCGTTCTGTGAGCTGAATTATCAGCCTGAACCGGGGTAGCAGAGCTTGGGTGACCCGGGCGAACGCAGCTTTCGTCTTTCCCCGAGCTACTCTTTCCGAATCACGTCTAATACGTCTTGATAGGCCAGCCCTGTGAAGCTGTTCTGGCCTGGTCTCTTCCCAGACGAGCCATCCTGCAGCGACTGGCTCTAGCTCCGGCACGCACATCGCATGCTTTAATTAGGAGCCTTGTAATTCGTTATAACTTGCAGCAAGAAACAGTGTGTGAAAACAATAGGGGCTGGTGAGCAGCCAGGCTGTTGTTTGCGGCGGGTTTTTTTGGCCTACGAGCAGGGGTGTCATGGCATTAGTCCTTTCTCTTGGTCTCCTACCCTTGGCATCACGCTGGAGCTTTGTGCTGGTGCAGAGGGAAGGAGCATCGCAGGAGGAGGAAAGCAAGGAAGAGGAGATTCTGGCTGGTGGAGTGTTGGGTATCCAGCCTGGTAGGGGATAAGCAGAGTTAGGTGAGACAACACGGTCTTGGCTTTGAGCGTGTAAGCCCTGCCGAATGCTGTGAGCTCCGGAGGGCTGCAGGTGGCCTTCCAGCTCTGTGTCCCAGCACGGGATTCATCCCCTCGGCCCCAGGAGAAACGTGCCGGGTGCCTGGTCGGGCAGCGGAGGTTTTGAAGCGTGAGTGCGCGGCCGTCTTGGCACGGGTCGGCGTAGAAGAGCAGTCACCCCTTTGCCTGTTGTCCGTGCCTTGGCATGAACGTGGGATGAGCCTCTACCCAGTGGTGCCCTACGCCCACCGTTGGTGTCCGTTGCTGTTCTCCAGTTTAGCCCCGTTAAATCAGAAATAATTCGGAGCTAATTGGGATTCTGGAGAGCTTTATAAGCGCGCTCTTCTTTTCCTACTGCTGCATTCTCTAAGTCTTGAGACCGCTCTGCAGCTCTCTTGCCTCTCCCAAGGATGGTTTGTGGCTGCAGCTGGACAGCCTCAATCCTGGGGTGGTTTTTTTTTCCCTTTTCTTTGTAACAGACTTGTATCACTTTTCTTTCTGTGTTTAATTTGCTGTGCAACTCATTAAAAATTGCTCTGGACGGTAGAGAGCCATTTGGACTCCGTTAGCGGCGGTTGCATTGATTTAAGAGTTATGCACGCTCAAAGCCAAGCAGCTTCCGTTTCCAAAAATAAACCAGGCTTTTCTTCGGAGTTCCCCCTGGCTTGTGTCTGGTTTGACCAGCATCTGGTTTTCATGGAGCAGTTTGGACATACTCCTCCGTTTGTTGCCGGTTCAAAGCCTTGGCTGCCTCCGTCTTCACCAGACCGACGGCGGAGGCTCTGCAGCCCCTTGGGTGGATCCGTAGCTGCGCTCCAGCAAGACGCAGCTCGCTCCACGGTTCATAGTTATCTTGTAGTTTGAGCCGTCCCGACCTTCGTTAGGGTGATTCGATTTGATGGGATGGATCCTGCCACGGGTTCTCCCATTATTCCCTCCAGTGCCTCCGGTCCCTGCGGTCACAGCCGTGGCTTTCGGCAGAAGACGCTTTCCTGCCCCTTGCACGTCCAGCCGTCTCTGACCTCGAAGCTTAAGACTCTGTGATCTCTCTTGAGTTGAAATCGCTGTATTTCTTACCTTCAGCAGCTGCACTTGCAGTGTCACAGTGAACCTAAACGATGCGTGGCAGGAGCGGGCAGTGCCGCCTTTGCCAAATCCACTTACTCCAGGTGGCCCCTGGCCTCCTCCTATTCCCATTAACCCTTTGCACGTCCTGCTGTTAAATGGGACAAACCTTTTTAGGAGCTGGAGAGGCTGGTCTGGCTTAGCTCCTCCCTCCGCTTGCCTTCTGTGTTGTCCTTGAGCTGTCCTGGAGGGGTCATCCATCATCTCAGGGCTTGGTGCCTCCCCATCACCCCTCTCCTGCTGCTGGGAACACCGCTCGGGCCAGAGCTGGGGTGATTTTTTGGAACGTGCCGCTCTGCGGTACGTCTGAGACTGAAAGTTTTAGGGAGGGGGGAGTGATATGAGAGAGAGAAAACAGAGAAAACCCATCGCTGGTGGGTGCTTTTAGGTCTGCAGAAGCTGCCCTTGTGGTTAGCGGCACAAAGCAGTAAGAGGCAAAATCATCCCTGCTGCTGGACAGCGTTATGTCAGCTTTGCTATCCCAGCTGGGATAATATCTCTGCAGCCCCAAACGGTGATCTGCTGCCTTGTGTCTTTTTTGGTTAAAAACACTATATTTCATAGAATCGCAGGGTGGTTGAGGTTGGAAGAGACCTTAAACCCCACCCAGTCCCACCCCCTGCCACGGGCAGGGACACCTTCCATAGCCCAGGTTGCTCCAAGCCTCATCCAGCCTGGCCTTGGACACTTCCAGGGATGGGGCATCCACAGCTTCTCTGGGAACCTGTCTCAGTGCTCCCCACCCTCTGCGGGAAGAATTCCTTCCTGATGGCCCATCTCCATCTCCCTCTTTCCATTTAAACTTGTCACCCCTTGTCCTGTCACTACATGGTCTTTTGATCCATGGCAGATGTGTAAATCAATAAGAACAATTAAAAAAGGGCATATTTATAGTCTCTTAACACCTCTTGTCATGGCACACGTGTTTGCAGCCACTTCAGACTGCCTGTGCTTGGTGCCTGGTGCTCAGGCTCCACGGAAAAGCAAAATAGGTATTAAAAAACATAAAAAATTTGGCCAAAATCCCTTTTTTTTTAAATCTCCACTAACAGAGTTGAAGTGGTTTTGTCTCACGAACAGACCACAAAAGGGTTTCTTAGACGTTCATTTATTCCACCAAAGGAAAACAGGTTTTCCTAGCCCATGGGGCACATGTTTCGGGGTTTGGTTTTTTTCCCTAAAACAATAAAAGTGGGACTTGCAAACCCCGTCTCTCGTTAAACCCAGTGCTGGGGGTGGGCACGTTGCTAACGGGGACTGCAGTCTGGTGCCACCGGGCAGTTCCACGGAGACAGCACTCCGTTAATTTCCAGCCAGCTTTAAATAAACTGAGGGGGATTTGGTTTAGAAAACGGACATTATAGAAAGTTGAGACTCAAGTTGAGCTGAAACTTCATATTTCTGTGCTTAAAGAAGCTTTAAATACCCAACTAGACCAACCTTCGCTGCCCTCATAACAATGAATGTGTCTTTTCCTCCTCTCTGTCTCATCCATGCCCTAAATTAATGGATATTTCCGTGCCGTAGGGACGGTCCGTGGTGTTTTCCCATCGATGCGTGTGGCATCGCACTGAGTCTGTAGAATTAACGCCCTTCAGAGGCTCTCGTGGTTGTGGAGTGGGGACTTGGGGAGGTGACTTGATTGGAGTTTCGGCTGTGCTCCATCTCCTGTCCTAGGAAAGCACAAATCCTGGCCTGGAAAAGCTGGGATGTCTCCATGCTCCACCACAACAGCTTCTTTATATGGTGCTGAGTGTATCTTTTAGGAATTATTTGACTTTTTGGGGCATTGCAGCTGCAGTCTCCATCAGGGATGCCCTGGATTTTCGCTCTCTGATTTGGTTTCTTTGGGGTTTTTTAGAGATACATCTATTTTTAATACACATGGGTGTACCTATCCTGTTCATCCAGAAAATAGGTGATTCACCACATTCTGCCTCAAACAACTGGGTGTTGTGAACTACTGTACTACTTCAGGAAAGGAAGAGAGCAAGGGGTTGCTACAAGCTGGAATTAGAAGAAAACAAGCTTTTCTCTCCCAAGCTGCCAGAATTTGGGCAGTCATTAGTGCTGTACAGCGCCTCTCTGCGTGCAGTAGTTCGTTAGCATCACTGATACGGTGAAGTTTCCTTTACGCGTGGAGCGTCAGGATATTTCCGTTAAAAGCAGGATGGAAAACACAGCAGCACTAAGAAAATTCGGGTCATAAACTGTAGTGATAAGCAGGTGTTTAACGTGGCGTCGAAATAATTGTCGCTTCTGGGCTAACCTGTGCCCAATCCCAGCCTTTGCAAGAGCTGGTGGAATTTTTAATCTTCATTCCCAAATCCTGTCCCATTTTATTCCGGTAATGGGGTGGTATTGAGGAGTTATTCCTGCTCACGTGGGTTTTGGGGTCTAGCAACACTAAGAACAATCCCTGTGGGGAGCGGCTGAGGGAGCTGGGGGGTTCAGCTTCCTTTCCCCACAACTCCCTGAAAGGGGGTGCAGAGGGGGGGTGGGTCTCTTCTCCCAAGGGACAAGCGATGGGACAAGAGGGAACGGCCTCAAGTGGTGCCAGGGGAGGTGGAGGTTGGCTGTGGGGAACAATTCCTTCCCGGAAAGGGCTGTCAGGCGTTGGAAGGGGCTGCCCAGGGAGGTGGTGGAGTCCCCATCCCGGGAGGGGTTTCAGAGCCGTGTGGACGAGGCGCTTGGGGACACGGGGGAGTGGGGGGCTGGGCACTGCTGGGGTGACGGCTGGACTGGGTGGTCTTAAAGGTCTTTTCCTTCCTGTGATTCTAACAGCTCTTGTAACCTCCCATGGCAAAGCAGCACCTTTTCTTCAGCAGCGACTGCAACCCCTGGTTATCCTGGGCCAATTTTGCCCACAAAGCCAGTGCAGGTTGCAAGATGGTGGCATTTGGGGACTGAACCAGGCTGGACCTTGGTTCAGGACTTAGAGGCTGGATTCAGGGGGCTTGGAGATGCAGAGATGCGTTGGGTGTGCATCAGAAGGGGCTTTGCTTCGACCCCTGGGTGCTCACCTCACGTTAAGAGCCACGTAGTGGCTGTGGTCTCAGCAATCCCCCTCCCTGCCCTGGGTCCCCTGGGTCTGCTGCCCCATGGTTTAGGGAGGGTTCCCCAGCCTGGCGTGGCTTGGCTTGAGCTAGATGGGCCCGGGCAGCACTCCTGGGCTGCAGAGGGAAGGGGGTTTGCAGGGAAAGGGGAGCACTAGCGGTGCTTCTGCGTGCCATACCTCTGCCTTGGACTTGCCTGTTCTGGATTTCCTGCTCCTGCGTCTTTTGATCCATAGCAAACGTGTAAATAAATATGAACAATAAAAAAAAGGCGTATTTACAGATTCCTAGTGCCTCCCAGCACTGGAATCGGTCAGAGCACACGGGATGGCGTGTTTGCCGATGCTGCAAACTGCGTGTGTTTGCTGCATTGGGTTCAGGTTCCATGGAGAAGCAAAAATACTTTAAAAAAATCAAATATTGGGCAATACCACTTTTTTTTTTTAACCTTCAGCAGCACTTCTGAAGCAGTTGTGTCTTGTGAACAGACCACAGCAGGGTTTCTTAGAGTTTCAGTTGTTTCACCAAGGGATAATACATTTTCTTAGGCTGAAATGTGGGGCTTGGAATGTCACAGCATCATGGGATGGTTGGGGTGGGAAGGGAACTCAAAGCCCACCCAGTGCCATCCCCTGCCATGGGCTGGGACACCTTCCATAGCCCAGGTTGCTCCAAGGCTCATCCAGCCTGGCCTTGGACACTCCCAGGGATGGAGCATCCACAGCTTCTCTGGGCAACCTGTCCCAGTGCTCCCTGCCTCTGCTGGAAGAATTCCTTCCTGATATCCCATCTCCTTCCTGATATCCCATCTCCATCTCCCTCTTTCCATTTCAACCCGTCACCCCTTGTCCTGTCACTCCCTGCCCTTGGGAAAAGCCCCCCCAGCTTCCTTGTAGCCCCCCAGGCACTGGAAGGGGCTCTGAG
>NW_010228433.1:8385-8887 GCF_000690775.1 Eurypyga helias
ACCGCCTCCCAGCCTGTCCTCATGGCAGAGGGGCTCCAGCCCTCGGAGCATCTCCGGGGCCTCCACTGGACTTGCTCCAAGAGGTCTGAGTCATTCCTGTGCGGAGGACTCCGTAGTTGGATAAGCAGCAGGCTGCAGAATTGGCTGCCATAGGGCACGGGGTGGGGGGTGTTGGTAGCTGATCTGGGCAGCCTTCAGTAGGTGCTTTGCTGGACGGGTTCACTCACACGTGGGTGTTGGTCTTCTGCTTATTTCCCTTGGGATGCTCCAGCATCAAGCATTGGATCTGGGGAGTGTCATGGGAAACGTGGTGGACCCCGTCTCTGTTTCTCCCATGTGGTCAAACTGCGACGGTCATAGAATCATTGAATATCCCAAGTTGGCTGGGATCTATAAGGGTTTTCAAGTCCAGCTCCCTGCTCCTTGCAGGAATACCTAAAACTGCCTTGAAGACCAGGATGGGTGCAACAGGAGGTCGTTAGTGTGCTGGATTCAGCCAGGA
>NW_010228434.1:0-294 GCF_000690775.1 Eurypyga helias
GGCGCCTCGCGCTCGCGCCCCCTGCGGGCCGGAGGTGCGCACCGGGAAGGGGCCCGGGCCCGCTCTTCAACGGGGCATTCGGTAAATTGTGTCCACGGGCACAGGTGGGGAAGCGGACAGCGGAAGAAAATCAGGTTTCACCAATGTTACATTTAGAGCGTGTTTGGTTAACTTGAGAAAAAAAATGTGCACTTATTGTAGCCCAAATCATAGAATGGTTTGGGTTGGAAGGGACCTTAAATATCATCCAGTTCCAAGCCCCTGCCATGGGCAGGGGCACCTTCCACTCGACCA
>NW_010228434.1:695-7420 GCF_000690775.1 Eurypyga helias
AGCACTCCAGGTGGGGTCTCACCAGAGCAGAGTAGAGGGGCAGAATCACCTCCCTACACCTGCTGGCCACAGCAGTTCCAAATGGGAACTGATGCAGTAGCATACGGTAAAATAAAATGTTAAAGAGCATGTCCTTCCTTCTGTTGTAGATAAATCAGTGGTTAATCACATCCCCTATATTCATTTACTTCACCCTGTGTTTAACTTCTACTCTGCATAGAACGATGCCTATTTGCTCAAGTTGGTTGCCATCAGTGTGACTTCCCATTACCATTTGGTTCAAATTCAGGATGCATTCACATAGAAAACTAAGCCAAGTTTTTAGTTGAGATAGAAAACTTCATAGCATGGTTTAGGAAAGGCTTCGTGTCAGAACTCTGCAAGAATAAAAAACAATAATACACTTTTAGCTGGTAAAAAAACAATTAACAAGAAGAGCCCCTGTCCATATTTTCCAAAGGGTATGCCTTTAGGTTTCAATGTCTCTGAGCGGGCAGACTGAGAATCACTCCCCACCCCCAAAAGTGCAGCGCATTTTGTAAGGAACAGAGAGGAACCTCATGAGTCATGACACACTTTTTCTTTCTTTTTATTACAGGTAACCACCTGGATTAATCACTTTTACAAACAACTCATTAAGCTCCACCTGAAAATGTCTTTTGTTGTTCTTAACTACAACTGAAATTTATGCTATTCACAAACTCTTTTTAAAAAAATTTCTATTCATCCCCCTTAAATCATCTTCCTTCCTCATCCCTGTACATCATACTTTTAAACAATTATTTATCAAATTTAGCTTTCCCAGTCTCATCTGACACACAGGCTTAAAATCCTCTTCACAATTTTTTTCTCCTCTTTGTACCTCTTCTTTTGATTTTTTTTTCTTCAAATAAATGACAATTATACAGTAACGCAGGTAAAAATTCCTCCGTGCTTGTGTAACACGGCTAGTATTTCCCAGAAGCATTTTTCCCTATTTGTATCAGGATAATGTTACAACTACAGTACTACCAGCCTATAGTGAATACATCTATAACCATCAGTCACAGGTATTTACTTGCCTTATTTTACTGCAACTGCAAAGAACTGAAATGCCTTTTCTGATCTGGCCTTAAAAACATGCACGTATTCACGAGTTTCTTTACTCTCTTGGAAAATGCATTTCGAATCACAGCATGGCTGTGGGACTTCTGGGGGTCTTCTGGTCCAAACCCCTGCTCACGCAGGTCCACCCAGAGCTGGTTGCCCAGAACCACGTTGAGATGTTTTTGAGTATCTCCACAGGAGGCTCCACCTCTCTGGGTAACCGTTTCAACCTGTCTCCTACGTTATCAAAAAGCCTCTGCAAGCTATAATCTATATTTATAAAGAAAAGCGCACATTTGAGAACAGTAAAAAAGCTTTCATGTTTACATTCTCTAAATTATCTATAGGTTTATCTATCTGCTGTTATCAGCAGATTATCTATCTGCTGTTTCATGGACTAACTCTTACAGGAGGAGACAGTTAGCACCAGCCCTTCCATTGGCTTTCCTCACACAAGCAGCAAACACCACTGTTACCAATACGACCGAACATTTTACAGAGTGATATCCACACAGTTTCTAGCACTCTATAACTCTAAAACAAGCAAAGATTTGTCTATATTTCAATATAATGTGGAAGAAATGTCTGTCTGTCTTCACCTACCAGCTAACAACTGCTGTTGGGGTCAAGTGGTGCTTATACGTGGTATTTCAGATGCACATAAAGCTCTTTAACACAAGAGGTTTTAGAGTTCAAGATACTGCTAAGGTTTTCAATGTAAATGAGTAGTATTTGCAATATATCAGCAGGTGGTTAAATTAACAAAATTTCTTTGGGAAGTATGATACTGTCTATTTTAAGAAACAAAGAGCACAGTAATAAGCAGGCTGAGCAGAGAAGGCATTTCATACAAGATTAACATTAGCCATTTAAAATTAAAGATTAGTTTAAGGAGTTTCAGGGTCATAAAATATCTGAATAAGGACAATATAATGATTTCTGTCAGGCTATGCAAAAAATTATCAAAACTACAGAGAACTGCCTAGTAAACCATTTATACATACACAAATAAAGAAAACATTTTCATAACCCAGTTATCCAGTGATGACACCAATCTTCTGTTTCTGTAATTCTGCAAGAGGAAAAAAAAAAAATAGTCTCTCACAAGTATTGTAAGAGAACATGGGAGTAGGAAATGCAACTTCCAGTAGATGGGAAGTAGCATTAAGCCTCCAAACACAACGTATTTAAATGAAAAGTTATTACTATACAATATACTGCGCACTTCCTTCTGGATGTTTTAAAGGAAAACAGAAAGAATGTTAAACCCCAACACCTCCCTTTAAACATTCTTTCAGCTAGACAAGAGATTTATCTTTTTTTTTCATGAAAACAAGTGTCACAGAATAGCTGTTTAAAATTATGAAGCTTGGCCAAATCATAACTGACATGACAGTATAAAGAAGTTACTCGGGCATGAAAAAGTGCCTCCAAGTTCTTCTTCCGCACAGCCTGTGCTAGAACTGAAGGTCTCAGAAGAACCTGCGAGCCAAGCAGTACCCTGAGTTTCACTCTCTGGCCCAAAAGGCTGGAAGCATCCATCACCAGCCATCGTTCTGGGGACAGCAGGATAACATAAAGCAATGAACAAACCCAGGACACGCAAACCTCTCCAGAGCCGAGCGCCAACTTGCAATTCCCAAGCTTATATTCCCAGCTTATGTTGTTGCTCATGCTTCTCCAGAAGTTTTCTGGTAGGCAGGACCACATCACACTTTCCACATTTGAACTTCTTCACGTGTGTTTTCAAATGTTTTTGGAAAGCACGTTTATCTGTCGTAGCAAACCTGCACCTTCTGCACTGCAACTTTAAATGAATCAGTAAGTGGCGCTTCAGGTGGCTTGAGGTGCGGAAAGCCACCGCGCAATGACTGCACTTGAACGGCCTCTCCCCTGTATGAATCCTCAAGTGTAACTTCAAGTTCCCACTGCGGACTGTCGAATAGCCACACTCTTCACACGTGTAGGTTTTGATGGGTAGTGGCTGTTGTTCAAAGAAACAGCCAGCAGACAAGCTTCCCTCAGGAGAGTGTGAGGCCAGATGCCGTTTCAAGGACAGCCATTTATTTGTGGAGTAGTCACAGTTCCTGCACTTCAGATGACGTAAATTGTAATGGGTGATCCCGTGCCTTTTCAGGTGACTGGAAGTACGAAACTTCTTCTGACAAACACCGCAGCTGTAAGGTTTCTCACCTGTGTGAGTCCTTACATGTACTCTAAAGTTGCTTAAAAGGCGAGTAGCATACTTGCACTCTGCACACTGATAGAATCGTAGCTGGCTTTGTGCTAGCAAATCATTTTCTTTGCCCTTCTGGACATCCGGCTGGACTCCACAGACTTCCGAACCAAGCAAAGAACGAACGATCTTTGAATCCTCTGAGGAACCAAAATCTCTTTCTGGACACATGCCTACATGCATTTCATGATGCAATTCTAGGTTCTCTGAATGGCTGTCTACACAGAGGCAATGGCCAAACTCATACCTATCCTTTACGTGAATAAGGCTGTGTTTCTGCAAATGGTTTGACGTTTTAAATGTCTTATTGCCTTCTTTACAGGCAAATGGCCTTTCATCTGTATGTATTCCCAGGTGCAGCTTCAAGTTGCTTTGAACAGCGCTAGCATAATTGCAGTGTTGGCACTTGTACGTTTTAAACGCAGACAAATTGGAAGGCCACGTACTCCGTAAGTTCTCCACAAATCTATGATATGCATCATCATCCTCAACTTGTGAATGAGAGGCTTTGGAATCGAAGAGAGGTTCCTCTTTGGAAAAAGCTGTGTCCTTTTTATATGAATTCAGAGAAACTTCTGATCGATTCCCAATAATAGGTAAGCTGTTGCTTCCGTGGCTGTTTTCAGGGGATTTCTTTCCACAGCACATATCCTTATTGTCTTGTACATCACCTGCCTGCTCAAAGTCTACTTCTGAAGCCAGCAATCCCCCACTGAGACAATAATTTTCTTTACTAGGAGGAGACAGAGAAACATCGTCCTGACAATCACTCTCAGCCTCACATATTTTGCTTTTATGATACTCATTGCTCTGATTCACGTAACCATTAGCAGCAGCCTTAAACGGTCCATGGAATTTCTTATGAAAGCGGGTATCTCCCCTAGTGTAAAATACCATATGACACTCATCACATGTATACTTCTTTAGAGGTCTTCGCATTTTCCTTCTTCCAGTTACAAAGTCAGGCTGCTGCTCTTGGCATGCTTCTTTGTCTACATGTACTCTTCTGTGTCTCTTTAATGCTGTGGGGCTTCTGAATGCTGATGGGCAGAACTTACAGGCATATGGTTTAGCCCCTGTGTGTATGTAGCTATGCCTCACCATGCTTGAAAAATACAGCGAAAAAAAGGTGCAAAACCTGCACCGGTACAGCTTGTACCCAGCGTGCCAGTACATGTGATTTAGCAGATGGCATAAGCTAATGCAGGAGTAGTCACACTGAGGACATTGATAAGGCGGTCTCTCCTTATGTCCCTTCATGTGATTAAAAAAAACCCTAGGATTTGGTGAAGCAAAGAAACAAATTTTGCAGGTAAAACTAGCAGGCACACGCAGAGGGGTAAGGTCCCTTTCAATTTTCATGAAAAGTTTCTCATATTTACTTTCTTTTTTCTTGGTCTCAGATTTTCCTTTTTCAGATCTTTGATGCCTAACTTTTCTTGTAGTCATTCTATTTTTTCTTGACTTCTGCAACCTATTCATTTTCTTATGAAATTTAAGGTGGTTCTTAAGACTGACAGAAAAGAAAAAGGTTCTTTTACAGAAGCAGCATTTATGTATCTTCTTATCTTTATGAGCTGCATAAAGATGTTTCTTTAGATGCGCATTGCATTTATGCACAGAACTACAAAACCTACACTTCAAATTCAAGCTTTCACGCTTATTTATGGAACAAGATGCTCTAGAAAGAGGTTTGATGGTCACAGTATTACTTATACATGCTAAACCTTCTTGGTGGCTTTGCAATTCTTTTGGGCTTGCATGAGGAGAAACAACCTTTTGTTGCCGATATCTTTTTTTAGGAAGTGGCGTTAATGTCCTACAATTAAGTTCATCAGTAGGATTTGATTCAGCAGAAGTGGAAGCGTTCATTTCCAGTTTCCCTACCTCTTTTAGCAATCCTTCTGAAGTAGAACATCCATTAAGAAATGGAGCAGAACAACTGTAGGTAAATTCTGGCTCTTCCTTCTTCCTCAAAAGAGAACTCAGAGTTTCGTCTTCAAATTCGATTTTCTCACTTTTTCTGTTATTAGCTTCATTGTCTCCATTCTTTGAAGGATCAGGATCTACAGAGGGATAAAGTTATATGTTAAAGCTATATTTCATACAATCACAGTATTAATGATTAATTGGTAGCAATAATTCCAAATTGTCTAACTACTTCCTTGCTCTTCACACCCCTTGCTTCCTTAATTTATCCTATCTCCACTTTTATCCACGTCTCTCTATGCTTCCCCCAAAAACATATAAATAATATTTTAAGGGAAGAAATCTTAGTTAAGCTCTGAATTTCACATGACACCACTGCATCCCCATACACTGCTTAATGAAACAGTCATATACCAGAATTCCTATGAAAGTATGGCCACCAAACTCTGCTAGGAGTCCATTCTCACAAGTATGATGCTCCTTCTGCTTTCCCCTCCACCCCTCTAAATCCTCTTCCCCAATGAAAGGCCACCCTTTTGCAAGCTGCGGCAGAATGAAACAGTATCTTTCTGCTGCATGATGCTAACCTATGCTGAAGTGTTTACTCTAAAATAAATGTGCTTGGCATTCTTCCTATACACTTTCCTACCTATTTCTAAAACTCGAGATTTATCAGATATCTTAAAACTCTTATACTAGTCTCATTAACAAGTTACCTTCCATTTCAACAATCGTCTCCAACTCCTTGTGAGCTTCTGGTTGTTTTTCTTGACTGCCATCAGAAAGAACTCTTGCAGCATTGACAAGTTCCTCTTCACATTCAGGTATTGCTGCCAGTGTCAAGTGTCTGTCTGCCTTGGAGCCATCTCTACCCTCAGTGCCAGAACAAAAGAGAGGAGGAATCTGCTGAAAGCTGTCATCACCATCACACTGTTTTCTGTCACTGGTTTCACTTCCCTCTGTAAGCTCCGCTTCGCAAGATGATGTAGGCAATGCATCATTTTCACTATATTTGTCTGTGCCTGCATCGCATCCATCACTTAAAGATGATTTTGACATGTTACACACACTCACGGCAACCTGTTTTTCTTCAGAGCATTTCCCACTATGACACTCACTGGAAGCATACTTGTTTTCCTCCCAAATGCTTAAACTGTTACTGTAATCTGAAGGTGTCGCACTGCTTTTTAGGACAAGGCCATCGCCTAAATTAACCTCCTGCCCATTCTCCTCCAACTCGGCAACCGACGCTGCTTGCTTCTCAGCGTCCTCTTGGAGAAAATCATCATCGCTCAGCAGAAGGACAGTGATGGGGAGAACAATTTCAAAGACCTCCGGATCTGAGGTCAAGAACAAAAAAAAAGTGCATTAATACTACTTCCAAAATACCCGAAGCAACCGCAGACCACCGATCCCGCGCCGTGCCCCGCGCATGCGCACGCCCGAGCCGCCGCACCGCTCGGCCCGCTCACCC
>NW_010228435.1:0-30059 GCF_000690775.1 Eurypyga helias
TTCCAACCTTAGTGATGCTGGGATTCTGAAAAGACGATAGAATCAAATAGATTAAAATAGTCTGCATAGATTTACACTTGCTGACCTTACACAATACTTTTTTTTTTAATATTGCCAGAATATCCTATAACTACTTGTTAATACCTGTTATGGCTCTGCTTCAATTATAAGTATGTAAGATTTTTTTACCACTAGAACCAGACACTGAATAGGATGCTAGCTCTTCTTATTTCTCTCCATATGAATTTCCCAGGGAAGGAACTTTAAACATTTGCAAAGAAAAAAAAAAAGAGAGCCCTCCACTGAAATACACTAAGTAGTGACAGGATTTTCCTCCTCCTGAAATACATCATCTCTAACATACTATCCTTTGGGTAAGACCTTTGACAACACGTAATATAAACAGCATCTTTTCATGTGATCTAAATGCCCATGGAGACTGCAAGGATTGACAAAGAGAGGGAGAGATACGCCATTGGATTTTCTGTCATATACAGCAAAATATGGTCACTTAAAAGGAAACTTTTTTTAAAATATAGAATTTGTGAGCAACTTCAGTTAGCATGGAGCATTCAGAGAGCTCATTTCAAAAAAACACCTTATTAAATGGCAATTTTGTTTTGGCAGGTTGGATTGCCTGTAATAATAGATTGCAGGCAATCATTTTTACCATTTTTGTTATATTTTGGGGTAGCAACAGAACGTGATTCGTTCTTGAAATAGAACAATAAGTGTATTTCAAAAGAAAGAAAATAACCACAGACTTCGGGAATGCTAAACAGAGTTAAAATGAATGCATCTGGAAAGGGAAGGTTGTGCTTTTTGTATTTTCAAAAGCAAATGTATTCTACCTTATAATCTTTCCTTAAATGTAATAATCAAGCATCAAAGGGACACAAACACATAATGAAAATTATTAAACATATCAATTGTGGTGCCAAGATACCACAATAATTCCATATGGGACAACCTGCCAGGAACTGACATTAATAATCACACTATTTCTTGAGAAATAGTTTTTCTTGGACTTTCACATGAGGTTTTTTTACACAGTATTTGTCCAGCCAGTTCTATTTTAGAGCAGAGAGAAAAATGAAAAAGCAAGTGCACAACAACGTGAAGAAAGGGGATACAGGAGTACATTTAGGTGAGACAACACTCAAAACATGAGTAACACTTGAAAAGCACGTTCTAATCTTAGATGGGACTTAATGAAGACTCAAACACCTCTTAACTGAAATTCTTACAGACTAGTACCTGGCGTTCTTCATTTACTTCCTACCATTTCCACTACCCAGCACCCAAAGAGAACCTTTCACCCCTTCGAAGACAAGCATCAGAAAGTAGTCACGAAACACAGGAAGAATGAAAACAGAGCAGGTCCTGGGCCAGCTACTAGACAGCAGCCTGCATCCTGGAGCACATGGAAGTAAACAAAAAACCAAGCAATAACTGCTTTTAGTCCCTACAGGCTTTCCACACACAGCGCACATCATCTTTCTAGCTCTCCATCCAGTTTTACAATGCTCTTACAGAACTAAAGGAACTGAGTTTTAGAAATTAAAGACCCTAAAACACAGCACAGATCCGGTTTGCCATGGAGAAGCTGAAGCGATGCACTGCCACTTTTCAGCGTGGAGAACCACGTTACCCAGGCGCTGTGACTACACGCAAGCCAGCTTACCGTGAAGCAGCACCTGTCCCGCCAACTCGCGGTGCATCGGCTGCGGCTGCCGACCCCGCACGCTGCAAAGCTCCAATTGGGCGAGTGCCTGTGCTGAACTACCTGCTACTGTAGCAATCATGCTTCTAGTATACAAGCTCCCTACTTCCCGCTCGCAGAGAGATACACACACTCTTAATGGATCACATAAGCAGCACTTATTCACAAGTTCTCTTTTCTCTGTTTTTTAAAGAGGAAGAATGTGGTAATGACAGACAATCCTCCCGGGAGCGTCTCTCTTCCAGCGCAGATAAAGAAGCTCTTACTAAAAGTGGGAAGTTTTTGGAAGCCTTTATCCCCCCATTTTGCTTGGAGCATCTTCCCACAGCCTTCTGCAGCTTTGACAATTCCTCTAAAGAAACAATAGAATATGCCCACAGTCTTTTGTTTATGTTCCCTCCACTTCCTCAATTTGACATTTAAGTTTCACACATAGACGAAAATTGTACTCATAATGAGATAAAGATGGAATGATTTCAGCCTGGATATTACATTATGGTTTCAGCAGTGCCATTAAAGCTCCCTTAGCTCTTGTACACGCACCAATTACAATTTCTCTAGCAGGCAGGCTTGACTTCTGGAATAAATGGGATTCTTTTCACGTTTGATGAACCACCTGTCACTTCCGTTACAGCCAACTACCAATCCACAAGCACTGGGTGTACCCGGACAACCGATTTGGTTCCTACTCATCCAACACTTCTGATATCTCCCCCTTCCATCGGAGCAGAGGGAGACTCGTTTTGCTGTACATCATTACCTGACACACCATATTGCTGCCCCTGTACTAGCACCAGGGAAGGCAAAGAAAAGACAGGAAATCACATATGGTCTTGCTGGCTGTAAAAGTCTCCTTTATCTCAGTAATCCCTTCTGCCCAGTGGGAAACACAATACTGCCAACCGTTCCCCAAGGCCAGGCAATTCCATCTATCCACAGAAAGTCCCATCTTCTAGTAATTTCAGTAGGAAAAAGAAGTTTTAGTTTGCTGAGTCACCATACAGCCAGTCACATCTGTCTTCCACCTGACCACCTAGAAGTTACCCTGATCAATTATGTTAGCAATCAATAAAGTCCAGCATAACGGTCAGGTAGTAAAAAGTGCACAAAATATTTTGCTGATATTTGCAATCTTCTGTCTAGTTGTAAATGCAAAAGAAAGCTTTAATATTTAATCAAAGTAGTTATTAAATCTTTTTTTTTTTTTTAGGGAAATATGAAATTCATCATGAATATTTCCTGTTGTTTATTAGGAACAGTAAGTTAACAAACATATAATTATTTATGACAGCTTGACAGGGAATATCTAGGCTTCCAAAATCTACCAGAGAAAATAAATTGTAAAATAAATTTTAAAGGTTATGAAAGTCATCATTTTAAGTCAGACCTCACATTTATCTGTCAGATGCCACACTGGTGGTCTCCACTCTGAAATATGGAAGGAAATCTCCTGTGCACCTGAGGTAGCTTGAACTAACCTTACAACAACTGTCCGTGCCCAGAAGGAGATTTCCCTTCTGATGGCATCCTCCCCCAAGCTGCTCAGCTCCTGCTGTCTGTACAGGTTAGGCTGATCCTTAACAAGAGACTGCTAATTTGCTCAACCTATTTTCTCCAGCATAGACAGCCCAGGTTTCTCTCTGCTCTCAGGTACCAGTCCACCCCTCTCTCTAGGACTCAGCCCTGCCAGCCCCCTGTGTAGGTCAGGAAGGTGGGATGCAGCTGACTGAGGAAGAGGCATGCCCATTCCCAGTGCCAAGCTCTCCTTCTGCCTCTCCCCCTCCACAGTGCATCACACTAGAAGCAGCAACCAGAGGAAGCTGCCATGTCATAGAGTCATAGAATCACAGAATGGTTTGGGTTGGAAGGGACCTTAAAGATCATCTAGTTCCAACCCCCCTGCCATGGGCAGGGACACCTTCCACTAGACCAGGTTGCTCAAAGCCACATCCAACCTGGCCTTGAACACTTCCAGGGGTGGGGCATCCACAGCATCCAGCTGTACAGGCAAACAGCACCCAGGTCCGCAGGCAGCTGCCCGCCCTCTGCCCAACCCAGTTTGAGCTGCACCCCTGACCGCAGGGCCTGACATATCCCTTAGCTTCTTACAGCCAGGACTCCTGAGCTACCAGGCAGCCGACTCCAACACAAAATACATTCCCTTAAATATTGGGAAAGCTCTTCCATTTTTGCTGGAAATAAGTTAAATCATGTTCAGTTGGTTGGCTTCCGCATTGGGAGCTGGGGTTTTAAAATAAAAGTTACAAAATTCTACTAACTTGAACAATGGAAACAACTGATTTTTCAATGACTTCCACTTTTCCAGGCTAGAAATGGAATTTGTTCTGGCCCTCAAACTTTTATTCCAACACTAACTACTGGGTCTTTTCAGCTTGCTGTCATCTCCCTTTGAACCTGCTTCCCTGTTGACAGTGTTTTTGTAAAATCTGGATTTATTAGAGTTAAAAATAAAAAGTTACAACATGACAATTTTGGTTTATGTATTTTGATTCCTGGAAAAGCCCCAGAATTATCTGGATGGATACCACCACCAGTAATTCTAATGGTTATTGATTGCTGTGAGAAGCAAAAGCAGACTGAAATTCAAAGATAATACGATGCATTTTTCTCTGGTTCCTTACAAAATTGCTACAGCAGCATTAAGATTGTCTGACTCAAAGTGTTCCACTCCTGCACTTTATGGGGCGGGGGGGAAGCTTTATGAAATGGTTTTTCCGGCTGAAATCCTGTATGGCTTGAAGTGAGATTTAGGATGCAAACAGCAAAAGACACTTTGTACGTGGTATATTAGCAATGTTACACTATTAAAGCCTGGTTGGGATTGCACATGTTTATTTGGGGCAGCCTTTTTTCGTTTCTAGTTATGTTTAAAGTATACGGCCACAGGGTACATTTTTAGACAGGAACTGCTGACTTTATTGTTTTTCTGTCCCACATTATCATCAGGAAATCATGTGTACTAATTCCACTGTCCAGGCAGAACATCTTTATTATCACACGGAGACAGAGAAACACTGTAAGCTTGAGAAGGAGATTATCTCCATTAACAATGCCTCCTTCTTGCCTCTAAGTTGATTTCAGGTAATTGGATTCCTGCAGTCCTCTCCCTTCAGCCTAAGACCCTTCATGTGAAAGGTGAACAGAAGGGTTAATTTAAGTGAAGAAAGTGTAATTTTATGTAACGGATTGCTAGAACGAATTATTTTGTTCCACATTTCCAAGCTTTATATAAAATATGAAAATAAATCTCTGTGACACATAAGAATATGGAAAAGCCATAGAAAAGCAGAAATCAAGATGTTACTAAGGATTGATAGGGGAGGGGTTCTGCTTTGTGTTTAAAAACCACATTAGGTCTGCCTTTTGCCAAAGAACAAAACGACAGTTTGGAACTCACATATTAAAAACCCCTTTGTGGAGCTATCAGCAATGGAACCCACAGTCTAGAACCCTGAAACATGATTTAGAAACGAGAACTATCGGCTTTCCACACCAAACAGCAACCTGGAATCACCACTGACACAACTTGTACTCTGTTTCGGCTGTAACAACTGCAGCTCCATTTCTGAAAGTATGTGATGTTGCTATACATCCTCCCAGTGATTCCTTGGCCTCAAAAACCACAATTTAACCCAGCAAGTCTCTAATGGTTCTGCCAACAGGCAGCTTTTATCTTGCAATTACCTCTTCAAAGATGCAATAAATCACCTAGTGCATATCCAGCCAGCCAGCAATTATAAGGGCATGATTTCCAGAGGTTCTGCACACCCACAGCCTCCATCGTTTACAGCTGTTATACTATTCCTGGAGAAAAATCAGCCCTTTGCTTACTTATTTCCTTCTTTTGTTCCAACATATCTATGAGTAAAGCGGGCGCCTGGCAGGAGACAGGGGAATGGAAGAGAAAGGCAGGGTGTGGGGTGGGGGTTGAATGACTACCGCATACTAGGAAAGCTCAGAGGTTTAACAAAGCCTGACATGAGATTTGCCAGATGGTTCTGTACCGGATTGTAAAACTTTAAACTAATCTTCATTTAAGAGTTTTAAGGGCTGTATCCCTCTTATAAAGCCTCTTGCTCTTTTGCCTGGTTGATTCTGGTAAATTATAGATCAGACTTTAGAAAACTGCTTCCATGAACAGCAGCTCCTTAAATCTCAGCTAAACTGAGCAAGAAGATTACATGTTATTATGATGTAGCACAGCAGGATTTTTGTACAGCAAACATAATGATGTAGAGAAGGATAAAACTATCATTCTGTGCAAGGAGGTCATCCATAGAAGAACAATGCTTTTTATACAGTGAGCAAATCCATCCATACATAGTGAATCACCACGTGGCAAATTCTTGTTTTTAATGGTTCTGTAAAGAAACCCAAGCATAAGCAAAACTCAAATCTGTATTGCAGGATTCAGTGGTCAAGTATCTTACAAGAAAGGAGATGTCATTTGGGATAAGTTATCTATTTCAAGGGCAATTTTAGGGTAAACACATCCTATTGGTTTTATGCAAGGAGAAAGGATTTCCTCTGAGTCCCCAGTGAAACGTCAGATACTGTATGTGGTATTAAAAATTAAAATACTCACTAATCTTACCAGTGCTTATATATACTTTTAATTGTAAATCAAATGCGGTTCACATGGAAAAAGCACAAAGCAAAGTCAGTATCCTAAGGTGGAGGAATTCTTTCCACCTGCTGTCAGTATTTGTAATCTTACACAGGGTCTTCCCAGTTGAAATTTCAGTACATGGAATGTATAGATTTCAGACACTAAATGATGACAAAGGTGAAATGGGAACAATGGAGAATAAAACCAAATGCTTAGTAAGTAGCAATAGCAAAATTTCAGAAGTCAAGAGACTGAGACTACCAAGTTCTGAGACTTGATAAAAATCACTTGATACTGAAATTATGGTCTATCAATCTTTTCAACAGGTGATAGGAACGTTTAAGCCTGTTCAGCTTCGAGTCAGTAGCCTATTGAATTTGCTCTAATTTTCTTTTTCTGTTCACAACTTTGAATACAATGTAGTAATGTCAAATGACCTCCCCCTTCTCTCTCTCATTAATTGAAACATTATTTCTTGCACATGAAAGCTTTTGACTTAAAAGCAATCAGGTGTGATATTCACAGCTCTGGTCTTTTCAAAATGTCATGCACAGGAATTATACAGATTTATCCTAAAGCTCTCTGTAAGTGTATAAGCATTTTGGAATGCCTAAGAAAATGCCTATCTGTGGGAATATGCTGTTGAAGACTTCATTGTTCGACTGATTTTACTACATTTAAGTAACAGCCGGATACTGTGTTACACTTCTGGTTTATCTGGCACACCATTAATAACAGACTTAAGAAATTTTTATCTTTCTTGAAATTTGGGAAACTTGTTTAATTAATGCAAAGCTAATTTCTTTCTAAGAACAGAGGCCTTTCCACAAATTCAGATAATCCCTAAAGGAGCAAAATTGCTTTACATTTTTACTAAACACAGATTTTATTTTTAGTTTGTAGACCTAAAAATCTTAGTAGTAACAGCTGATAAAATATGCTCACACTACATGTTCTGACTTGAAAGTATTTACATACATAAAACTAATGTGATATTACATGGTAAGATATTCTTACATCAAGTGAAAAGGAAAAGAAGAACAACATAATATCAAACAGCTTGTTTTAGTCACCTGAGCTCTACTTAGCTTTTAAAGAATGAATATAAATGTACACAAATCCGTTTTGTGACTCTGATATAAAGCATCATGTTAAAAATGTAGTACATGGTAGCAAAACTACGACTTTTTATATTCCTGCATATTTTCTCCAGAGTTGTTAAAATTCACATTTCTTGTTATAACCCTTCATAAAAGTAGTTTCTCTTTCTGTAGGTTATTCAGAAAAGGTAGCACAGACTCTGCCAGTATCCACCTTGTCCAAATGGGGTTTTTTTGTTATTTTTTTTTTCTAAGGCTTGTCATTTTCTTTCTCCATGGTGTGACTAAGTTGTGCTTTATAGAAATCCAGCTCCTTATAACAAACATTTGCAATGTAAATTGCTCTTTCTCTCTGAACATTAAGCCTGAATTGGATAAAGTTGTTAAAAGCTAAGGCTTCCTAGCTTTTTACTTTACTAATCAAGCAAACTAAAATTACATTATCGGAGCTGGCCAGGAGCAGCCTGGACCTGGCTGGTGGAGAAAGGCCTGAACGGGAATCTCACGCCAGTTATAACCAGGAGAGAATGGCTGACAAACCTCTATACTTTAAGCTTTGAAGTGTGGCAGAACTAAGGAAAATGTGCCACCTTAAATTAGATTTTTCCAGAAAGTTGATAAATAGGCTTACTTATAAAGAGCAGCAAGACTAATCTGCAATTCTCCTGACATTAGAGACAACATGATCTATAGAAGCCTTGTTGGATCATCAGCTCTTTTCATTTGATGTCATCCTATTTATATTCCTTATCCCCAGCTGTGCCTATTTGTCTTATAAAGTATGTTTGATTTTTCTAGTGCATATTGTAGTTCCTAGTATATGAAGTAAAATACAAAGATTGTGGCAAGAGTCTGTCCAGAGCAGACACTTGTTCCATAAATAATCCCTCAAGAGATAAAGAAGTATGATTGGAAATCACTTTTTTTTTCCCTTATCAAGTCTCTGAGTAAATTATTCATCACGTATCCTAACCTATGGCACAGAATTCAGACTGAACGCAAACACCGTAACTTGCAAAATAGGGAGGAACAGGGAAACGCATGCAGGAGTCGCCAAGGGTAAGTACAGCACCATCTACTGCAGGCAGGTCAATGCACGGGAAATCCATCGCTCCGCTTACACTGAGAATGTCCGTGGGCGATATCAGCTTGTGAAAAATACATATGAGTCTTCTTACAAGCACAGACGTATGTAATCACACACTCTTGGCATTTATTACTTCACATGTGATCAGGATACTCCGAAGTCTCAGTATTATCATAATAAAATCCATTTGAAGTTGTACTGGGTTCTTCTTAACCAGAAACCCCGGTGCCTGCCTGCCTCTCTGCAGCTTCTTCCCTTCCCTCAGACAATGACGCAGTTCAGCTTTCCATCAAGAAAAACAATACGAAAATACTTATTTACTTGTTCTAATGGGAGGCTGCTACCCACAGATCTCCACAAAGTCCCATCACATTTCCCCTAATGCTCATATATTACACCAACCCCATCTTCATGTCAGGAGTCCCTTCTGAAGTTACAGGAACAATCCCACCTTGAGATCATATACTGAGCTGTGCTAATAGGGTTTGCTGGCAAGAGAACTGTAGTTCTATTTCAGGAAGAAGTATAAAATTCTAACGTTTATTTTCTTTCAGCTAAACATCTTAAATAATAACATTATGCAATTATTTCTCTTGCTGACCTATATAAATCTGTCTGCTATGTTGCCTATCACCTAGGGAGGCTGCACTGAAGAGATTTTGGAAGCCCTGAGGGACTGAGGCCAGGTACACCAATGCCAGAAACATCACTGGTACTTAACTGCCTCCACACTGATGACAGAGATTTGTGTGTTTGGGACACGGTGGCAGGAGTGCAAATCGGGCAGGCTCAGAAGCATTTCTCAGAGGGTTTTGAGGGTATGTATTTTGGAGGGTTTTTTGGTTTGGGGCTTTAGTTTCTTTATTTGGGTTTTGGGGTTTTTTACATACATAGGTACAAGCAGTATGCCGATCCAGGAGATTCAGGGAAGTTGTCATAACATAGATGTGCTCTCATTATTGTCTAGACATCACTACAAGATTCCTTGACCCAGATATTGGGATGGCTTTAAAACTTAAGTACTTAAGGCCAGGCTGGATGTGGCTTTGAGCAACCTGGTCTAGTGGAAGGTGTCCCTGCCCATGGCAGGGGGGTTGGAACTAGATGATCTTTAAGGTCCCTTCCAACCCTAACCATTCTATGATTCTATGATAAGTATTACCCCTGGTGCATCTGTTACCGTGTCCCTGCTCTGATCAGAAATATGCCCAGAGCACGGGTATGCAGCAGGGGCAGAGTTCATCTACTCCTGTTCTGCCCAGCACCAAGTGTGGCAACGACATGGCAGCAGCGTGACTGTGCGCATTAGCAACCCATGGGGATTGCACAGCCTGGGCTGAAGCCTGTGTTACAATAGCAATAAAATTCTGCGGTAACTGAAGACAGTTAGATAAAGTTTAAAAGGTAAAATAATGAACAGAAGAAGAAATAAACCACATGCTCTCCATAGGTTTTATAAACAAGGTGAGAATTAAGAATGCAAAGGGATCAGGGGAGATCTGAGACTTTTAAATAATGGGCAAGGCAGGAGGAGTATTTCTGAAGTATTGAGAAATGTTGACAAGCAGGTGTTATGGTGGTGTTAAGGATGTCTAAACTTAATCCTGCGAGGTGTCTTCGCTTAAGATAAATCAGTTTCTGACTGTCTTCTACCAACTGTATTGTACCAAAGTCCAAATGCATTCTCACGTTCTATTTTAAAGTTTATTTTAATCCTGACACACACTGCTTCTGAAATACATTTCCTGACACTTTCCATGTTTTCTATTTTATTTTCTGTTATTCATGCATTATTGAATGAGAGATTGGTTTTTCCCCTTGGGACAGGGCAGGGAAAACAGAAAAAAGAAAACCCAGAACATAGTAGCTGAAATCAAATTTTCCATAAATATATGATTAAATTAGTTTATGCAGGTCCACTTCCATGAATAACGTCTGCAGTGGAAAACTTTTCAAGCACAGTCCTTCTGTTTTAGGAAAACAATAATGAATTAGTATTAGTGTCACTCCTCTGGAAGCACTGTGTTCCTCATTTTAGAAAAGGCAAATTCAAGAGTCCCACATTCAGCAGTTTTTAAAGCAACAGCCGACATTTTTTCATTCCTAAAGCCAAGATAAGAAACAAAATGCCTTCTCTTTGTCAAGATTGGGAAGAAAACTGTCATAAATACACTAGAACACTGGAAGTAGATTTCATAATGTATGAGATTAGAATTTGGAAGACACCTTTCAGAACAGATGCATATCCACACACACACACTCTGCTTTCCAGAGACACTCCAGAATTCAAATACTTCAGATGTGCTACATGAAAATGTATTTGATTTTTGTTATGCATTTTTGTAAAAGACTGTTACACTGTCGAGGATACTCTTATTAAGCAATGAATGGTGCAAGTCAAGCTTTTTCCCTAAATTGCTGCAAATAATTGTCTCTTTCTACATCTGACTTCCCAGCAATATGTTACAGATAGAGGACACATGACACGGAGGGAATGAGTTAGGTGATCTGAGATCTCAGTTACAAGTTCTTCTCCTAAGCAGATGAAAATTAAACTCTTGGAATTTCAGAAAAAAAAAAAAATTAGGAATTAAAGGAATTTTAACGCTGAATCCAAAACATGGTAACACGTACACATAGCTGGTCTGGTTTACTTCTAGCTAGTTTGAACACCAAAAATAGGGAAGACATGACAGCAGAGACTTCAGTTTGAGACTGCTTACAAAGAAATACAGGAAGCTTTGCAAGATTTGGAATTCCATTTTTTCCATCAAAACTCCACATGTTGTTAGAAAAAAAGTGCAAAACTTGGAATTTCTAATTTTAGGTAAATAAAGTCATAGACATCATCTTACAAAAACAGAGACTACTTTAAACCATCCTCTTTTATTGTTTTATAGACAAAAGAAATGCATCTTAGTGGATTAGGGGAAACAATATCAAAGGAGCTACTATTTTGTACACAGAGACCATATATGTGTTAAAGAAAACAGCTGTTTGCTTATTAGGGGGAATTGCTTTCATTCTTCCAGATGATCTATTTCAAGAATAATTTGAGCTTTTACAAGTAGTTAATAACACAAAACTCACTGAAGCATCATTCTGGTGGAAGTTGAGGGGTTTGCATATCTCACTTAACATAAGAGATTTGCAAATAAACATTTGGAGCATGAGAAAAGTAATGGCAAATCCATGGAAAATGGCCATCACTGGATTTCTAAATTATTTACGCTGAATTGCAACTTATCTTAGATTAAGCACACTTTCAGTGAAATAACATATGGCAGTGATATCATATGCAGAAGACACTTTCATTCATTTATTATGAAGTGCATTATTCTTTCCATATGCAACAGACTGGGAATAATTTCACTTACAAAGATTGCGATAATTTTCTACAGGGTTATGCAAGTCTAGTATGATCTTCCCTAATACCTATGATTTATGTATTCCATACAAAAACATTCTGTTATCTCAGGATTATTGCACTAAACCTCCCAGTGTAAACTCAAAATCTGAAGGAATATGAAACACTCACAACTTATATGAAACACTCTCACAACTTATATGACAGTGGCCCCTAGACCTTTTCAGATTATGTTCTCACTCCACTTCCTACACCCACTAAACTATTATTGAAATGAAAGATCTGAACTCACCACAGAATTTTTATAGAGAAAATACTTGTCAAAGGCTCACTACAATCCCCACAAATTGACAAAAATGTCTTGGGTAACTCTTCTCTAGTTCTACAGTTTATTTGTTTTCTAAATGCAAGTATAGGTTAATATTATGTGTGAATTGAGACTTTATCAACCAGAGAAATCAAAGAAAATTTATTTAAATGATCTCTTCCTGAAGTAGGAAAACAGAAATCACCTTGTCCCACAATCCTTTAAATATTCTTTTCAGTTCCATTGTAACATAATGATAAAGTCTCATTATTACAAGAATGTAAAGCTGTTATGATCTATACACGTATAAAACCTCAGTGTTCAGAAGTTTGGTGGTTTTGGTGGGGTTTTTTTCCCTTTCTTTACTATTCCAGACTTATCTCAAAGGGAACAGTTGGAAAGAAACAAGAGGCCACATGAACCTTGTTGACTGAACCAAATGGAATTTTCTAGGCAATCACAAGCAGAACAGATAGGCTGACTATACAAACGCACCAGCTCCTCTTCCCTTTCCTGCTCTACATGGTTTAGCACATACGCTTCTGTCAATATTAGTGAAGTGGAACTCAAAAAGCAAACATCATAAACTTTTCATGTCCTTCAGAAATTCTATGTTCAATTCTGATGCAGCAGCGTAGCAGGCACAAGAACACTAGGCAAGATTTATGTCGGCTAGCACAAGGAACCTATGCTAACAACATCCTAAAACAACCACCCATTCTGTTTCTTTAGCAAACAAAGACTTTGAATAAAATGTTAAAATGGGAGGCACAAAAATGTTACTGCTGCTCAGTCATGGGGTGCTAAGAGACACTGCTGATTAAGATATTAACTGAAAAGCCCCAAAAGATAAACCTTTTGAAACAGGGAGTGGAAGACCTATGTTCTCCTTTGTAGATATACACTGATTATACTGAGAAAATTTGACCACTGCAAATATAAAAATCATAGCTAAAATAATGAATAAAAATGGTAAATGACATAAAATTACATAAAGGAATTCCCTCAAAACCAGCCGCTTTTGATACACAGCAAAATGAGTATGTGTCACACGACTGATGTTAGACAAAGGATTTATCAACAGGGACGGAGGAAGATTTCTGGAAAGCTGCAAGATCAAACAAAAACAAATGCAAAACTATTTTCTATGCTAACTATGTATGGTAAACATAAACTTTAAGATAACAGACCTAATTCTGCATTGTCCTGAATCCTGTGAATGAGGAATGACTTCGCATCTCTGTTTCATGGAAATGTTTAAGTACTGCATTACATCAGTGAATGTTTAGACTTTTTTACCAATCTTAGAAAGGCCAAGAGCAGTAAATAGAAGATAGTAAAGTACCATGACATACTATACTTCCATTCTTGACACATCTGTGAATCGCACTGAAGATTCAAATGACATGTCCCTCCCCTATTACCCAACTCTTCACACAGAGAATCTAGAATCACTGTTCACTAGATAAGATACCAATAATATCGAATTAATATTTAAACTTCCCTTCCCATTATACCTATAAATGCATGAAATATTTTAAAAAAAGAAAAAGAAAAATCACAAGATTTATACTAAAAAAATCCAATTTGGAAATAATTTTCCTACTTCTCTATTTACAAGTTTTTCCTACATTTATCTCTTACTTTACAGAAATATTCTACTGCAGCATAACATACCACTGATTAATTTTAGGCAAACCAGTTCCTATCAGCAAAAATTAGTGTGGAAGAATCTTATCATAAAAGGCTCAAATGGCTATAAAGGAAATTACACAGCTCAAGTAGAGTCTTAAATAGTCATCTCCTTACAAAAGTGTAATATTAATTTTCAACCAGAAATCAGATTCACTTTAAAAAAGCGTAACATTTCTCTTCCAGAAACATACTGGTATTTGATTTTTTTTTTCTTCTCAGTCCTTATGAAGCTATCACTAGTTTACAAAATTTCTTCAAGCAATTTTCTGCCAACAATTGGCTTCTTCAATTTACCTCTATCATAAATTCTCAAGCACAAGTAGGTTCTTTTCTGCTTTGAGATCTGCATTTAATTCTACATTCTGTCCTTTCATTTCAGAAACGTTCGCCTTTATCTACATCATTTTACTTTGGGGCATCATTTAACTTAGTCCTCCTTAGCCCCAAGTCCTTGCAGACCCTCCCACAAACTTCTCAGTTCAGTAAATTGATTTGCTGTCTCCTCCAACCATCCTTCACAACAAATCAATCCCTTGACTCCTCTAACTTTCCTGAAGGCTTACCTTCTGCCTGCAAGAGGAACATTGTAATCATCCTCCTTCTTTATCTGTATTTCTTTGTGGCATTGAAGAAAGATTCATTTTATATTAAGCATTCCCCATGAAAGCTGGGTTCAGACAGAGCAAATGGACCAGTCAGTGCTCCCAGTGTCACTTCCATCACATCCATTGGAGCTGGAAGATGGCAGGAACACTGTGAATATGACGCCACACACAAAGGATTTACTTAAACCAGTAGAGGTTCTCCACCTGCTTGCACACACCAACATGCACCACAGTTAGAACCCCTCTTAGGGTATGCCTCTCCATCATACAGCTTTGGCATACTTTCACTTCTTTCCATTTACCTCTGTTACAGTGTGTACCAGAAAAAGTACCAGGGACAAAAACAAAGATCGGGATCTAGAACTTGATCCCAACTGACTCATGAGTAGAATTGGTGACGCAGAGAAATACCATAAAGAAGCCCTACTGAGAACGACTGCTGTACCTCAGCCATCCAAACCATAATGAAAGGCTGAGCTGTTCAGACATTCTGGGCTATGTCAATAACTCAGCTTCACATGAGGTGGGTTTGTACCTCAGAAAGAACACCGTGTCATTAGATAGGTCAGAAAGGCAGGAAGAAAACGGATACAGATAAGATAAACGTACCGCTCCTGCAGAAATATTAAAATGCATGGCATTGTTCATCTGAGAAGAAAATGAAGAGCATGACATAAGGGGATATATACACTGACACACAGAGGTGTATTTGCAGGTCAAGTAAATTATATGGTGACTGCTCGCAAAATTCTAGTTCCAGAAGTGAGTGCAATCAATTAAATTAGCATGCTAGGTTTTAAGGGAATAAAAAAAAAAGATCGTGTGCTGTATGGCTGGAGTGCCAAGCACATAATGGTTTTCACAACGTGGCATTAAAGTGTAACAATATTCAGAGCTATAATAATTAAGACCAAAATAGACACGATCTCTGGAGAGCAGTGCAGAACCTTATTTTCCCACACCTTTAAGCTATTCTAAGCTGTAGAGTGAGATCTTTATAAGTGATAATTCCACCCTATGGCACATCTAACACATTTTTCATAAACAGCTCACATTTGCCCGTGTTAGTTTTGGTGTACTTTACAGTTTTAGCAACACAGTGTTTCTTGTTTCTGCAGGTTTGCATTTGTCCGCACACGTCTGATGTAAGCTGGCAAATCATAGCTTGCCTCCAGAGCAAAACAACCCCCTGCACAACATAAGACCTCCTGCTGACGAGCAGGCTGTGCCAAGATGTCACTGTGCGTGTGCTCCAGTGACTTAATTTCGGTAACTGAAAGTCAGAGGTCTGAGGATGTGTCTTTCCTGGTGCAGGCAGGGCAGAACATGGTGTTTCATGGTTCTCATCACAACCCACATCCAAACTTCAATAGGTCGCATGACTCCAGCATCAGCAAAACCTGCAGAATCATGGAATCATTCAATAGTTACCACTGCAGTAAGTTACACAGTGTGGTAACCTGTGCTTCAACAACAATAGTTCATAGAAGAAACCATTAGGTAGCAACAGGAGATATGTTGTCCTGTATTTGCTAGAGCATGTTGTGATAGCTGGCTTCCAGTCCCATGCGTTAATAGAGGAAAATTAGTTTCTGACTCTCAAAGAAGTCAGTGAATTGCAAGTTTTATGAGAGAAAGCTGTAGGTGGTAATAGTTTTAACACACAGAAGTAAAAAATAATAAAATATTTCAGGGAATTTAAAAGGAAAAAAATTAAATGTGCTGGGGCATTAAGGTCAGCTCCCTAATGCACAGTAAGCATTCACTAGCATAAAATGCTTTTATGGTTTCCTGAGGCTCAACGTGCGCACTTCTGCTTTTCGATGTCAACAGGTTCATCCTAACCATGCCCTTAGCATGGGTAAATCATCCACTTCATTATCAGCCAGTGCTGACTGGCTGTGCAAGCAAATCTAGACAAGTTAACTACCAAAGACGTCATCCCTGGTGCAGCACACCGTACTGAACTTGAAACTTCGGTTTCTGAGATTACCCTCTGTGCCAGACGTGTGGAGGAGATCACCTCGGAGAGGTGCAACAAATGCAAGCTGTTACAAATGCAGGACTTGCCAAAAAAAAAAAAAAAGAAGACAGAATCACTAAGATTGGAAAAGATCTATAAGATCACCTAGTCCAAGCAGCTTGGCCTTATCAACCCAATGTTAAAAGTTATAGCCAGTTCTTCACCAGAATGACTAACTGCTACCCAGCACGGAGGAAAGAAAGGCGATGCAGCAAAAAGGCTTGTGTGCAGTGTTCCCCGCCAGCTGCCCTCCACAACTGCCATCACCCGGGAAACGTTACAGGTCACGTATTTATACTCCACTAATAACCCTCCAATCCCTGCTACTGGGGATAAAACCAAATTGATTCCATGTTATAAAAATTTCTCCAAAGATGAAAGTTTTTCTTTTTCCTACTGTATACGACTTTCTCAAAGTGAGAGAACAGATCCAACTGTAGCTCACAGCCGTTCTCATTTCCAGAATAGGTTTCTCTAGTGCAAGTCTAGAGCTGCATCCACCTCTTCCTTTGCTTCTTTGGGCCCGCTTCCCCAGTCTGGAGGTTTGTTGGAGTTTGTAGCTTAGGGACATACATACATGCACATACGTGTTAAGGCTTCTTTCGTGTGAAGATGACTAGTCATTTAAAGCCATAATAAAGAGTCATGTGGGAGGAAAAATGTCTTCTGTAGTCTGATCTTCAAACCTTTTTTAGTAAGGCTCCATAAAGTTTTTTTTGCTGTAATATAAAACAATACTCTGAGGTCGCATACCTGGAGATACCCTGGTTTTGCAGAAAACCAGGAATACATGCCCATTTGTACGGAACTCCCATTTTGGTGCACTGGCAGCATGACAGCCACATTTTATAGAAGTCATCACCAAGAGACTTGTTCTGTCCAGAATAAATTTGATTACTACAAACTGGTATGTGCAGGAACATCCCACCAATATGAAATGGCATGCTTTGTCCATACTCTGTAACAACCCTGGTCAGAAAGTAAGAGTACTTTCAACAAAACTGAAATTCTTCAAAATTCCCTGGTCTGCTGTTTTGTTTATGCTGGCATAAAATCAAAACTCTCAGCTCAGGTCTACTTTCCCAAGGAACTCTCAAAGCTTGCCTTTTGTGCCCAGTATCTTTATGAAGAACAAAACAACCAGAGATGTCTGTGCTACTGTTTATTTATATTATGTTAGCTGTTACTGGGTTTCGGCATACCATAAAATATTAATAAAGATTAAAAGAGTATGTTTATTTTCCTACAGGGCATAATACAGACTGCATATCAATTTACAAGTATTTTATCAATTTTTATAGTTAGTTTTAGTATATAAATACAAATACTACTTATAATTAACATTTATCCCTCTTCTATGCTCTTTAGATGTATGCATACATACCAACTTAGGCAAACAGTGCAGTAGCTTTTAAAGGTAAATAAGCCAATTGAACTAACTAAAGTACTTAACGGTACAATAATAATTTCATTTGTTTCAATTATGCAACCCTTGTGTATTTTAACAAAGTGTCTAGTTTTGATAGCTTTTTTTTTTCTTTTACAATAAGGTAGCCTTCTCCAGCCTCAAAAATAGTTTTAAACATCATAAGCGCAACAAAATTGCAGAACTACGAAGACTCATTAAGCTTGACATGGCACCAATACTCCTTGTGGGTGTAACTTTAAGAAAAGATAAAAACTGTTTGTTTTCTATCCTTTTTGTCAGAAATTGCCTTCTTGTGGTTTCTTTTTTAAAAATATATTCAAGTACTTTCCTCACAGCTTTTCTTCCTCTCCTTTCTAAGCTGAAGTACTTCTTCACCATTTCAGATACAATAGGGCAAGTAGGCCTTCTGCTGAACTGCCAATGTTTAAATTACTAAGCTAACCCTTCTTGCAGCAAGAGTTGAACTCCAAATGCTTATTTAATTTCACTTACTCTTCTATCTGTTCAGTTATCTGTTACTAGCCATCTGGATCACCCATCAATAAAAATTGTTTTGTGCTGTTTGACAGGGGTCAGCATCTTGAAAAGACTCTCCATCTAATTACACAGATTTACGACTACAACAGTGTAAAACACTTAGCACCCACATGTTAAAGCTGTAACGTATAGCCTATACTGAAGTAATTATGAGAGTGTTATGTACTCTGTTCCTTAGAGATAAGCAATGTGGGATCCACTCACCGTTACTGTCATGACACCTAAGGAGATGCACGACCCAAGCCCCAGATTAAAGCACAAAATGGTACCCTTCAACAGGGTGCTAATGCATGGAAAAACAGGCAGAGCCACAGGCACAACTCCCACTCCTTCACGCCGGGCTGGTCTCCAGGCACCCCTCTGAGCACCTCAGAGCGGCTTTCACCATCACTGCTTCTCTACACTCACTCGCGTCCATGTGGCAGAAGAATTAATGCCAGATGTCACCCTCAGGAGAGGTAGGGCTGTATTTCAACCATCCCAAAAATCAGTCACTGAAGAGGAGATTACACAACACAACTGAATTATAAACACAAAAATGTCCTGGATTTTCAGATAAAATAATGAATGAGAAACTTCTGCAACCCTGCTGCTGAGAACACCACAACACAGTCACTAAGCTAACACATTTCAACCCTGAAGTCTTTCAAGGCAGGTGGAAATCTTCAGAAAGCACTTTTAGTGACTGCCAGGATGAATGGCTCCAGTAAATACATTTTAGAAGCTGGAAGATAAAGATCTGAATTTCTCTTTTGTCTGGAAAGCTTTGTCTTATATCCTCTTTCCCCTCCCCCTGCTGATGCCTCCCAAATTCAGACTCCACAGACTGGAATGCACGTGTGTGGAAGTCACAGACATAGCTTGGTTTCCTTACAGGTCTGCTTTTATGTGAAATCTCTTTTTTCATCTTTGCTATCTCTTTACACTCTTTAGCCACAGACCTAATTCATCCCTGCAGACAAATAACCACCTGCTTTTCTTTTAAACACAAAATGCTTCGTTTAGAAAAAATTCAGACAATGTATGCATGGGAGTATTGCCATTTTAATTTAAATAGGCTGTTAAGTAGAATAAGGCAGCAATCTTTTCACTGTTTCTCTCAACAGATGCTAATAAGAGAGAGACATGGGTATTTTAAACTAGAGAGGTCAACAGGTATTCTAAAGGTGAAGTAGAGATATTTCTGCTCGTGTTCTTCTGCAGCATCACTGTGGGAAAAGGCAAGCACTGCCTTACGTGTGATGGATACATCGTGTTACATGCACTGCCACAAATGCCAGCCCCATTCTCAGCCTTGTCATTTCTTCACACACACGAGTCATCTCCAATCCCATCGTGAGTGTTGTGAGCAGTATTTAAATTTGAGCGTTACTTACAGCGACGCTCTCCTGTAATGAAAAGGTGTTACCTGCAATATTAAGTGGCCAGTCCTAGAACTCATAACTTGTGTTTATCTACAGAATTAGGGATTTTCTTCTTTCTAGATCGTTTTTTTTGCTTGGCAATATTTTATAGCACTTTCAAATGCAACCAAGTAATTAATACTTCAAAGCATAAAGACTACAAAAATATCAGTGAATCAAATAATTCTCACCCTACATAAGCCCTATTATCCTGTGCGGTTTTTTCAATAACAGAATGATAAATTGAGAGATTAAGTGAATTTTCCAAGGTAGTATGTTGAGAAATTCATAGAAACAGAATTAATGGAAGTAGTGTTTCCTAACACCAAAACATTTAGTCTAGCAGGCTAGTAATACTCTACATGAAAGATACGATGGCCCTCCTGCACAGTATCATGCACACTTTTTATTTCAGATATTAAGTAACACCGCAGTAAGTATTGCAGAGTGGAGCAGGACGAAACATTCCTGTTCATTCCCCTGAATTACTTAATTCAGACAGTAATACATCTATCTAAAGCAGATGCTTTTGCATTTGGGTCTTAGATTAAATTCTTAAGAGATACATTTGAAAATAATTAGTTTTAAGGCAAATTCAGATTTTGTAAAAATTACAGTCACAATTGCTACATGAATTTTTTATGCCAGATCTAGATACATCACAGACTACAGCAAAAGTTAAATAGGTATGCTGTATCTCAGTTTCTGTGTCTCTAATTCATGTCACAGATCTTACAGATTAGCTCCTTTGATAGCAAACACAGTTTTAACAATAGAAACTCTATTCATTTCACACAGAGAACTACTCAACTTGTTAAGGATTACTTGATTTCACCAAAGTAGTAAGAAGTCAGCAAAACCTCTCCTCCACTCAAAGTGCAAAACATGGAAAAAACTAGAAAGAGAGAAGAAACCAAAAGGATGGAGCCTAGGAAATGTAAAGTACTCAGAAGTGTCAATGCAATCAGAAAAAAAAAAAAAAAAGTTAAAATCTTTTTAGTAAAAAGTTCACTCCAAATTAAAAGTTTAGAAAGTCTCCCACGTATTTGTGCAGAGATATTAAAACTTTAAAGAATATTTCGACCCTGTTGAAGTACTCTTGCGCACCACGCAGAGCTTCAACGGTCATCTGTTCTGAAGGCTGCTTTTAACAGTAAGTCCCAAAGTTTCCAAGGCTTCCAAAGTTTTTGTGGGTTTGTTTTTTCTTTTTTAACTTTTGATTCTTCTACATGAGACCTCCCAAAACGCCAATCTCGTATAATAATTTGTCAGGACAGCATAAAAACTATTTTGCAGGTGTCTATAGCAAGAAACCTTCTTCTTTTGTTTAGAATCAAGGAAAGAAGTGTAAGAGTAAGACTTCATTAGTGCCTCCTTTCATAATACTGAAGTAATTTTAAAATTGTACTTCCGCTAATGGAATAGATGACTTCTTTGTCTCTGTGACTTTCTTTCCAAACTGCACGTACTTTATATGAAACATAGCTCCAAGGCTGTCAATTGAGCTTGAAAGTTAATGTTCCTGTAAATCACCAACTGCCAAAACGAGTTACACCATTTACCTTGTGACTGTTTTTTGAAAGTTATCATCGAAGTATTTAGCTAATCGCACTTCAGAGCCTGTTTGTCTCCCAAGCCTGTATGGCCAGCAGCCATTCGCGTATACGAGAGCGAACAACAGAACTGCACGCTCGCTGGATAAGCGATGTTATGGTAAGTCATTAGTGTGCTATACCGGTGATGGATTTCAGAATGTAAACTGCCATGAATCATGTCATTAACTTAAGATTCTCTCTCCATACTAACACATCTTGCGGCAGAAGAGCCAGAGCAACAGCACAGTATTTCAGAGAAGTGCTTCCCACAGAACTCGAGAAGTGAAACGAAGGGTTTTCTTTCTTTAAATGCATAGTTCAGACAAACAGGTTAACAACCAGCAATATTTATTTCTTTTTTTCTTTATAGGATTTTCCTAATTATTTGTTGGCTTATTTTTACACTCTGCTGTAAACCTACTTTAAAAAACCCAACAACTATGGCACAGCCATAACCTTATACAGTGGGACTAATTGCCTGGGGTTCAATTAGCATTGGAGGAGGCAACTATTGCTCTGACCTAACTCAATAGCCAAGGGCAGACTGTGTGCAACATCCATAGTAAAAGATCAAGGTCATTTTAGTCACTTACGTAGCTAAGTTTGAACCGAGCAACGTATATCAAATTAATGATTGGAAGAGACAAAAGTTTAAACCACAATATCAACATGGAGGACAAAATTCAAATACCAGAAGAGACTGGAGTCTGTGAAATGGTCTGTGACTAGAGTGCAGTGACATGATGACCAACACTGATGGTTTGCCCTGTACGTGTTTCAGGAGTTTCACTCTAGCTTCAGGTCAGCCCTATTGTTAACAACCACTCCTAACTGAAGCACAGAACGTGTCCTCCTGAAAGGTATCCTTCATTTTAGTTTACCTAAAACCAAGTCCAGTTTGTATACTCCCAAGCCATTTCACAAAATGAAGTGAGACACGCTAAGTACAGATCACTTGATCTGGACTAGGATGCAGATCCACCCGCTGCATCCAACTAGCAAATTTGGGATAATTTTCCAGGTGTTCAGAAAGGCTACACAAAATTTTGAAACACAGCTTATTTTATGCTATCTCCTGATTTATAGTCAACAGGGTTTTTTTAATTTAAGATCAGCTAAAATCATCGTGATTACTATCTTGTAATTACTGATTTTAGTTAAGCAACCCAGAAAGAGTAAAGTAGAATGAGGAGAAAAACCAGTCTCAGGTTGGGTGTGTTTGGTAAATAGCATGTCATTTTTGAAAAGACTGTGTCAGGACAACATGGAGACTCTGAACTGCTGCAGACAGTAAGAGGGGGGGGGAAATCTGCCTTATTTCCATTTCAGTATAAAACAAAATTTTTATTAAAAAATTGTTTTTTAATTATATCCTCTTTGCTTTCTTCTTTAAATGAGAGAAGGACCCCTATGCCATTAGAAAGCTCTAAACAGCCCTTCAGCAATGATTATATGCTAGCATTGCCATTCCTTCCTCATCCTTACTACAGGTCATATTTCTACCCAGATTGCAAGATTATTGTAATGTTTCAGGCCAGCAAGGATTAGCAGAAACAGTAGATTAAAAAAATAGAGTGTGAAACGGAAATCAGGATATTTGAGAAAAGGAAGAGGTAGGTACGGATTTTAAGTGACGGGGAACTGATTACGTTAATGTTCATAATAATAAGACCTGCCAGCAGAATAAGGAATAGAGTCATCAGTTTACTACCAGTGGTGACATTTCTTGTTGTCATTCACCAAACTAATTGCCTCTTTTGTCAGGTATGAATTCCTTTTAACAGAGATGTTAAGGCAATGGGGCCTGGCCAAGAAGATACACTGATTCCTAAAGACTTCTCCTGTTTACTGCAGTTCTTTTAAAGTTTATCACTTATGCTGATGCCTGAGGAGCTATTGGGTTCTTGCTTTTCAGAGCAAGGCATAGAAATAAGACAGAAAGCATTATGAAGCAATTTGCCAGCCTGTATATAATAACCTAAAGCATGTACCTATTTCTTCTTTACCGAACAGGAAGCATTTAATCATTTCTGAAAGATCTACTTATCAAACTGAGTTACTTTAAGCATCTTACTATAAATCACAAAGAAGAAGTATTTTATGTCTCCAGAAATGAAGCTTCTATTGCAATGAGCGGAAACATTAGCAAACACATCCTATTACTATGCTGAACTCTGCAAACTCCTCTAACTACCTAACGCCTACTTTATGAATACAGTTTTTGCTGAGCAATATTATTCATCCCAAAAGAAGTGTTAATTAATTAACATGCCACCTTCTTAACTCTAGCAGCCCACCTTTAGAAGATACATAAGGTTCTGGGGAAGCCTGTTTCTGTTTTCCTGAATTTTTGCTGTCTCTCTTCTTAGCAGACTCCCACTGAAGGACTTTCTGCTGTCAATCCTGAACGACCAAGCTCAATAAAATTATTTACATTGATCAGGATTTACTTCTTTTGCATCATCAGGCTACGCATCAAATTGCCATTCTCTAAACAAGGATCCTACCAGACCGAAGAGTTTTACTTCAACAGCCAAGGCACTCGTATCAAACAGAACTCCTAGGGTTAACTTGTGACTTCCGTTTGGCAAAGAAACCACGACCTCAAGAATTCAACATTTTCCTCAGTAAAGCACCTATGGTTTGCATTGCTACCAAACAGGCACCCATTTTCCTTTTCTCCTTCATTTTAAAATCACTATTATGTCATCCTTAGAAAACAGTAGCAGAAATGTAGGGCTTTACATAGCTGGAGCAGACACGTTTATTGGGAAAAAACAACGAACAGAGACTTTCTAATGCACAAAATGTCTTTGTTAGTTTGAACATGTGTAACGTCATATACATAATGGTTCCAGCCCCCGTTACATTTTAAACACAATTTTTGTGTCATGTATCTTTTCACAAGAAGAGAAGCCAGAATGCAAAGTGGCTGAACACCTTAACGGTTATCCCTTCTACTCACACGGTTTATGTGCCTTTGCCAGTAATGACAGTTAATTGGATAATCAGAACCAGGATCTAAGCCACTGTGCAAGTCTCTCAAAAGCAATGAAGTTACCTATAGAGGTATGTTCTATCAAATAATATTCTGTGATGTGGTAACACCGCAGCAGCGCACATGAACACGATTGTACAGAGGATACACTGCTAATACGTGTGGCAAAAACCAAAAAGGTCTTAAAATGTCTGTCATGTAGTCCAAGTGCAAAACTGGACCACAAAAACAAGTGAACAACATGAAGTGGGGATAAGAACAACATTGCTGCTTACCTTGTTACCACCAATTAACTTAATTTTAGTAAAAAACTATCCTCATTGCCCTCAAAAAAAACCTCTGGCATTAGGATGACTGCAAGTTAGAATCTAATAACAGCAGCCTGAAATAAAAGTTAGATGTCTAACATCAGCTGCATTGAGAGAACACTCTGAAGCTGGTATAGGGTTAGAGATTTTAGCTCAATTCAGCCTTAGGGATGGGTAGAATTCATACAGTGATTTGCAGAAATCATATTCAGACCTTTAAAACTTCATGGTCTTCAATGTAAACTACAGAAAGGGGAAACACTGACCTCTCTACATGAGACTACAAAATTTTCATATTCAAACGGCTATTAAAGAAACACAGATTTAGTCTTATTACCTCACTACCATTGGCCATACCTTTCCTTCTTTCACATTCGGTAATCTAACAATTTAATTTGTATTCTGAAGCTACAAAAATCTACCAAAGAAAACTAAATAAAATGTATTTTTCATGCTATTTTTTCCCCCCGTGAAAAGGGATTTATTTTAAAAGTCTAAGTTTTAGGGTCTCCTCTATGTTAGCACATACCTACACGTATTTAGGAGAATTAAATTTAGGTTATTTGAGAAATATGTATTCAATTTCTTTACACTGCAATATCCCCTACAGAATTTTATCATAAGAATTTCATCTCGCTGCCAGTTGTGAGTACTTTCAAAATAAATTTTTTATGGCTTGATGCTGATAAGGTATATCCCAAACAAGGCCAACATGATACATCTCATGGGCTCCCTTAGGGATATCACTGCCTTTCTGGTAAAAACACCCTCAATTTTTAATAAATCACCCATAAACTTTAGAGTATTAGACGTGTTACAAGAACTTTCCCAACAAATACTCATACTAAACCACCAGCAGCAGCTGCAAGCACAAGGCAGTTTGGTTTAGCTGTGTTTCCACACCGTGTAACAGAACACAGCATGAAAATGGTTAACTTTGGACTAAGTGTCCTAAACCAATGGCTGAACTACACAGCTATTAACAACTTTTGTTTTCCAAATATATGTGCAGGGTTGTTTTGGTTTTTTTTTTAAATCTCTCTACTGTTACTTTCCACTTCATTGCACTTTACTGAACTCACTTTGCATTTTAAGCCATTTCCAAACACAATTTGATCAGAAGGCTTCAAATTGAGAAGAAAACAGAGTATGTCAGTGGACACAATGTGCCCTAATTCAGACACACAGTGAATCTAAATTGGAAAAGGTTTATTTTGCTTTCTTGTTCCTAAGTTTGACTGGCGTGATGGCTGTGATGAACCTGTGAAATGTTGTCAACAGGAGGAGTATTTAAGAATCACTTAGGAAAGGGGTATTTTTCAGGCTTTCAAGTAAGTCAATTCCTCTCTGTTTTCACACACGCATATGATGACTATGTGACTTAACACTGATGTTATGAAAACAAGTAAATAATTTTCTGGTTTCAGTACTGTCGACCAAGCTTTTCCCCTTTTCCCCAGCACCCTTAACGAAATCCAACCCTCGTTGGAGTATCCATTTGCATGCGGTGCTGCAACTCCGCACTATGAGATGTGTTTGAAAGAAAGGTAGTCATTTTGTTTGCCAGTTGTTCACTCTAAGATAAGCAAAGACTCCAATTCAGAGGAAAAAAATAAAAGCTAGTAATATGAATTATATCAGATACTACTAAAGCATAAGGAGTTACTTATGGCTCCAATATATAAACAGATTTCCACCTTCCTGCTCATGTACCTTCAAGTAGTAAGCAATCAACCCCGTGATGTCAGATGGATTACTTGTATACTTAATGTTAGAAACACAGCCTAGCCACATACTGACGCAAAGCCACTGAACTCAGCGACAGTGAGCTATCTTACTGGTGTCTAGTTACGCTGCACGTGCATAAGGTTTTGTACGTGTCTTTTTGCAGTCTTGGGATCAAGGAATAGGCTGCATGAGGGAGGCACATATCTGACACTCCCCTACATTCTTTTCAGTACATTATATGATATTTCAACAGGGGAATACTTTAACACTCTGAAAATATGCATAAAATATGTATAAATGTCTTTATGACATTTTGGTCACCGAAGTGCAATAAGTCTTTTCTTCCCTTAGCTGTAATTAATCATCATTATCAGTATCCTACCAGGACACAGAAATATTTTTACCATTAAAAATTTGATATTTTAAGACGGGGGGAAAAAAAAAAAAAAAAAGAGACATAAATTGGTTGTGATGAAGATACAGGAACTGGTATGACTAAAGCAGGTTTATAAGAGGAACGCTGATTAAGGTCCTGAAAAATACTGATTGTGATCAAAGTGCTAAAAACAGTTTTGCAGCAGATATGGTAGGTGTTACAAAACCCCCTACTTAACTGACAGAGCTACCTTGAAAGGTTCTAAATTATTTACAGGAGTCAAATATTTATTGACTGTGGTCAATAAGGTATTTGTTACTAATATTAAAGCTCCCAGAAATAACGGGTATGAGGATACACAAACAGAAGCCAGGAAGGAGTTTGAAAGCCTAGCAAGAAGAGTGCTGTGTCCAGTATAAGAAAGAATATCAGTATGTATAGCGTAAGTTTCATACGTAAGTATACAACTGAATGCAAGTCCATAAATAAATGCAATGGTAAAAGCGTAAAAGCAATTTACCCTGTGTCATAGTAACACACAACTAAATAACCTAAATAACATGCTCTGTCTATTTTAGAATTAACATTTTAGCCTTTACCCCATGTTTTCCAAGACAAAATTTATGTGGCAATATTCTGACATAGGTAATGCTGTAATACAAGGGTAATTTAGTTGAAAATAGTATAACAGTATAATAAAATTTTAAAAAACCTTGTGAAAGACCTTAAATATTGACACAGTTTACACACAGCTGTGAACTGTGTAGCTCTGAAGACAGAAAGGATACTTTTCTCTGTTTCACAGAACAAGGCATCCATCGACTGTTTTGTTCATGCACTCAGGTAGCTTGCAAGCATAACATTCTTAGGGCTTAACCTTGTTAAACAGCTACTTGACTTACAAACTTCACTATTTCTGTAGTACAAGCATAAAATACTTCATATAATAATTTATGTAAGTTTTGAATGACTTCAAAAAAGATCTAATTAAAAAGCATTCATTTAACAGACCTATTTTTATCTGTATCTAAATCAAGATTTAATTAATAACCTTTTTGATCCAGCTCTTAAATTTCACTACTGTTCTTCAAGGTGTAAGGAAGTCCACACTTTAACAGATTCCATACTCTGTACCTTCTCAAAGATAATTACATTTGCATTGTACAGCTGTAACAAGAGAATCTGTACTTATTTACATAATATAGATACTGTAATAAATATCACATTGATTAAAGTCTCCAAAGAAATAGATAAAAATCTGACTCATAGAGGACCACTAAAGGCATACTTCACCAGCTCTGAAAACAGGCACTTCCACTTGGGAATTCTTTAGTTCTTGCCACAAGAGCCATGGGATTTAAGGTACGAGTTGTACATATTGAGTCCAGTTTGTCCTTGAGTTACAAGTGTGGTGCAGGTGGGTATTGCGGCTGCATCTCCGAGCACACCCAGAACACTCAGACCATGGATTCCCTGGGTGGCCCAAGAACTTTCAGGCCGATCATCCACACAGACGATTCCCAATAGCGACCCTGAGTCATCTCACAGAGTGTTATCAGTGTATAGTTCTCACTGCAGATATTTTCCATATACCCAACAAATTAAATCTTCTGCTGAGGAAAAAAAAAACCAAAAGGCAAGGACACCTGCTGCTGAAAAAGACAATCATGACTTAGAAACCTACTTTGTAGGATTGAATTGGACAAATTTTAACAACTACAAAATTATCAGAACATGTCTAAAGCATTTTGGTCCTCTATTTAGGTACTGCACATTTAGACTGATAAATAACAATGGCAAGATTGAGAACTGTGACAGTTTTATTTCAGGTAAGTAAACTTTCCAACCCAAAACCATACAGGAGGAAAAAAGAACCCACCAAACCAAACCCCATAAAGCCAAAACATTAGAGATTGTGTTTCTAGCTTTCTCGATGTCAACTGAGACATTTTTAGCATTCAAAGCATTCATGAAGTGTTCAAGAAGCATAACAGAAGCTACATAAGTAAACCTAAATCTGCTGTATTGTTTAACAACCTTAGGGAAAAAATCAGTAGTTCTACTTGAAACTCTTCAGGTACAATATTTGAAAGAGCCAAAGAGCACAGTTCATACAAAACTAAACAGTATGACTTCCTACCACTGTACCCCTACTAAAGTACTAAAGAAAAATAAAAAAATCCTCTATTCAGTTTGTTAAAATACATTTTTGGGGACAACACTGCCAGCTGTGGCTGTGGTAGCCTATTTATCACTCTTCCCTCACCACAGGACTCATGGTCGATGAGCATCTTTTCCCCACTATCCTGCACAGTAACCTCATCTCTAACTTAGGAGATTCTGGACTTTTCCTGGTTGCGAACACCCTGCATGTACATTCACTGAACTACTTTATCTTGAAAAAGCACACGTGCTGAGCTCGCTAGTTTTACAGATTCAGAGTGGAAGGGACCTCTAGAGACCATCTAGTCCTCCCCCCTGCCAGAGCAGGATCCCCTAGAGCAGATCCCACAGGAACAAGTCCAGGCGGCTTTGGAAAGTCTCCAGGGAAGGAGACTCCCCCACCTCTCTGGGCAGCCTGTTCCAGAGCTCTGTCGCCCTCACAGGGAAGAAGGGTTTCCTCATGGTCAGGTTGAACCTTCTGTTCTCCAGTTTATGGCCACTGCCCCTCGTCCTGTCACTGGATACCATCGAGAAGAGCATGGCAACAGTCAAGTTTGAAGCAAAAACCCCCTCCCAAACCCGAGTTTGTTCTCACCAAGTACATTAGTGATTTATAGTTATAATAACTGGAAAGAAATAAAAAAGAAAACAGTGAAATAGAACATGGCTAGATAACATCTAACAATCAAACTCCATATCAACGGTAGTTGTTGCAGCATTAAGACAAAGACAGCCCCCCTCCCACAGAGCTTCTTCCCTGGAAAGCTGATTCTGATTCTGCACCTTTTAGGTTTACAAACGTGATGCACCCTTTCTAGTTTAAACAGCCTCCCTCCTACTCACATAATCATGAGAAGCACTCACTGTACCGACAGATAATGAAATACAAATCTCTGTACCACTATTTATTCTTCACTGACAACACTCGCTCCACCTCAGTAACGCGGGTAACTCATGACGCTGATCCTTCCCTTCTCTAGCCAGC
>NW_010228435.1:30090-53608 GCF_000690775.1 Eurypyga helias
CAGGGTACCCTGTCTGGTGGCTGACAAATGAAGCACTGAGAAGCGCTCTAGAGTTCGCCCTGTCTTCTGAGATGATTAAGCTGGCAATTTAGTAGATGTCTTTAGCACTCACGCCTCAATGTCGATCGAGAGCCCTGCAGATGAGGTGAAGTAGAAGATGACACTATCTCCTGAGAAGGAGGAATAGAGGGGGCATTCACAATCTGCTTTGGAGCGTTTGTATTTTTGACACAAAATGAAGCTTTCAAAACAACGTATACAATGACATATGTGGTGCTTGGAGCCTGAGGTAAGATAAATGCTTACGTCCACCATGCAGCATAGAGAACAATCACGGGCACGATGAAATTAAGGATTTGCTTATTTATGCTGGCTGCAAAAGCAGAGAAATCACAGAAAAAGCCCATCAGAACTTACAGCCCAAGAAATAATGCTTTGAAATTTTCTTGAAGAAGCTGTGTACGTGAAACCTCTCAGTGCACTTGAGATCTCTGGAATATTCAACATGCTACTTATAGCCAGTGGAAGGGACACCACTCTTTACACCTGCCAAGGTATCCTGCCAGATGCAGACTGCATAATCACCCATGATGCTTTTGAGAATGAGTCTGACTCTGAAGGACCGGGAGACAGTATCGCCCCACTAAAACAGGTGCAATATTCAGACAGAGACAGCTGGCAACTGCTTTTACCTGAGCTAATGTCATACGTTGGTGTCCTTATGACAGATTTGGTATGGGTACCACACCTAGGAACACAGCACAATAAAGAAGGACATGAAGCCCAACCACATTGCGGTGTTCTGTCTGTTGAAGGAGCACGTGTCATTTTATATTAAATGTGAATGACTGTAGCAAGGGCAAAATAAAAATACATTTTCTCAAGAAAGTAGGATTTGTCATAACAAAGAGATTTTCAATTCATTAAAACCAGAAACCTTCTGACCTTCCAGTCAACTACAGACGGGGGACATTCTGTTTCTGAACGATGCAAATGGTAATACAAAAATCAAGAATTTTTATTATCCTTTTCCATATGCATAAACCACACATTCAATTTTAAAATTACATTATACTGTGGCCTTCTAACTCCGAGTGGCTGTTGCTAGCTAAGTTTCATCATTTAATATGTAGCACCTGCATTTGGCATAATAAAATGAAGCATTCCCTTGGAAATCAGATAGCTAGAATGCTTCTGTTTCTTTTTTAGACAAGGAGAAGACCTGCCTCCAAATTAGTATCTTTGATGTTGACTTTTCATCAGCAATAGAGAACCTGGTTTAAAAATTAAAAACCCAAACATCAAAATGCATGAAAAAACTGTTAGAACTATGCAGTGAGGCAACAGTACAAAGTCACTGGATTCGAAGGCAGCTCCTGCTCTTTAGGATCTAATTCAAAACAAAAAAAAGAAAACCAACACCACAACAACCACAAACTTGTTTGGGAATGATAGCAGAATAATCCCTGTGAACTTTCTGCTGAGATGGCTAAGACTGGCTACTATCAAAGAAAACAAATGTCTGGATTCAATGCAGGCTTAGCTCCATCAGCTCTAATTACAACTTCCTTCAAAAATTCCTTTGCTGGTCACAGAGTAAACAGGAAAACTCCCCGTTTCTGATCGTTTCCCAAATATTTTCAATTGACTGCAACCCAAGGTTGCAAGCCTGGTACTGCACTGCGGCACAGGGAAAAGAGAAGGCTGCTGTCGATTGTCTGGTGGAATAGCAAGGGCTTTGCCTCCTGCTGAGAAAACAAACATAGTGCCATGAAGCATGCCCTGAAATGGAATATTATCAGAAACTAATTTTAAACCTGCGTGCCTATCTTGGGAAAAAAAACCAAACTTATATTAAGCAATAATTGCTGCACACAGTTAATTTTTCAGCTCCCCTTGGGTCTACAGACAACACCTCTATTCAATCCCACTGAATGCTGTTAAGCACCGTGTACATGTATGGGAAACAAATCCTTTATTCACCTTCTTTTTCTTTGCTAAAACATACGAACGCAAGCTGTGATCATGGATTTAAAACAGTTATACACTCAAGAGAGGTGTAGATTTAAAACAGTTATACACTCAAGAGAGGTGGAAGCCACATGAAAGGAAGGGATTGGCAAAAGAAACTAGAGAGCTTTGAGCCATCACTTGACCAGGCTAGCATCAAGGTAAGTCTTTAAGCACGCACAAACATTGGCTATTGTACTGAAATCATTGAGTTTGGACAAGCTTCTTTCCTGCTACATACCACTGGCTACTGACTGCAGAAAGAAAGAAGCTAAAAAAAAAAAAAAAAAGAACAAACAAACCCACAGTGGTTAAGAAAGTGAAACACACAATAAAGTAACCACAAATCCAGTGGGGAAAATGCAGAGTGACACTTGAGATAGACGAGACGCACAGAAAATGCTCAGAAAGAATGGGGGCGAAAAGCCCCAAAGGCTTTGCTAATCCAGTGAGCATTTCAAAAGCGGTTGCAGAGTGCACTGTTTAAGGCACTGTGAGCATTTAACAAGCGAATTCTAAGCTCCTCATGCTGAAGAAATGAAGGAGGGCAAGGCCACAGAAGCTACAGCAGGACAAACAGAAGAGTGGCACAGCGAGCTACGTCCTTTTGTAAGGTATCAGCAGCACCTTCAGACATTAGGATACCACAGCTCTACAGACAGACAGCGCGAAAGACACTTCTTCCTCTTGCCACTGATAACCACGAGCTCCAAACAGCATTATTAGTCTCCTTTGCAATCTGCAAATGATGCTTTGCAATGACCAGGGAAGCTCCTCTCACTGCCACGGTGGGCAGGGAACAGAGGCACAGAGAGAGGGAGGGAAAGACTTGGGCTAGAGGAACCCTCTCTCTGCTTTCCTCTGTGCTCTACAGCTCCAGGTCTCATTCCCTCTCCTGGGAGTACCGTATCTCCCTGGTCATAGTGGTTCTGGATTGCTTCTCACAATCTGCAATTTTACCCCAACAAAGTGATTTTATGATCCTATCATAGTTAGGAAACACTTCACACACTTCCGGGGTGAAACACAAACTATTTAACATGGTATAGCAAGCTATGTAATTGTTCACAAAATGTAATCAAGGAGGCTGTATCTAATTAAAAGTACATGGGGAATCTACTGTAAGCAGAAGGTATTGTAATTATCTTGTTTCGATGCAAATGCACCCAGTAATGAGAATAGCATAAGCAAAGGATCTAGCCTTTACCTTCAGGGACACGCAGGTGAAGCTAGAAACACTTCTGATGATACATGACACACGTAACCACAAAAACCCCTGTCGGATAGAATTCATACTATAAAACTCTCAGATGTTTGATTTTTAAACAGGAAAACCCAGCCCAAACTCCAGTTTAGCAAGTTAATGCATTAAATGTACGTCTGCAGGTTTTTCCAGGTACTGTAAGCTAAAAAGCAGTCGCAAAATGCCAAACCAAGAAACGCTCAGAAAACCAAACAACAACAAACATTGCTTATAACATATTATCAAAATTTTCTGCATGCCTTTGAGAAAGTGTGCATAGGATTAAATGGGTAGGAAATCAACACTAAAAGTTATATTCTGGGTTTTGTTATTGTGTAGTGCAGAACTGTAATGTGTGTTTTATTTCTTCACGTTAGCCACAATCACATGCAGTTTATTAAAGTGAATAAATGTTTTTATATAACAGCTTAGCTTCACAAAAGGGATGGTTAACAAGACCTCAGCTTTCCTGTCTCATCCAGCGTGTGGTTCGTACTCTGCCCGTTTCCTTCTCGCACACCGGCATCTCCTCCGTTTGACAGGACGTTTGCCAGGTGTCTTAGTACAACACTGCTCAAACAACATGGAAACTCAGATAAATACAAGATGATCTAGAAATCTCAAACAACAACAAAGCAAATATAGTTGTAAATAAAGGCTCAAGAGCATCTGCTAAGTGATTGCAGCAGCTTAACATGAGCACAGAAAAATCCCCACAAAGTTTAAACACATTTTCCCAGAGAAATCCTTCCTTGGGGGAAGTTGCGTGTTCCTTTACCCACTATTTACTTGAAATATCAGGACTTACATTTATTAAGCTAAGGCATAACCTTATCAATGTTTAATATCTATTTGAGTGGGATTTATATACATGTCAACTCCTTCAATATGTCTGAAATACACAGAGAAAAATCTGGGAGGAAATGAAGGAAGAAGATTTATTCAAATGTTCTCACATTGATTTACAAAGGCACAAAGACTGGGGTGGGAGCAAATAAACACAGACTTTTATTTAAATCAACACACATGACCTATAATTCATTTATAACTTCTTTCCCATGTACCTCCACTCCAATATGAAAACAATTTTACTATGAGAAGGACACAGACCAGAATGAGGCGATCACCTCATGGGAGGGGATTCTGCCCCTGTACTCTGTTCTCATGAGACCCCACCTGGAGTGCTGCGTCCAGCTGTGGAGCCCTCAATATCAGAAGGGTATAGACTGGTTGGAGAGAGTCCCGAGGAGGCCACAAAGATGTTCCGAGGGCTGGAGCCCCTCTGCTATGGGGACAGACTGAGAGAGTTGGGCTTGTTCAGCCTGGAGAAGAGGAGGCTCCAGGGAGCCCTTATAGCACCTTCCAGTGCCTGAAGGGGCTACAAGGAAGCTGGGGGGGACTTTTTACAAGGGCCTGTAGTGACAGGCCAAGGGGTAACAGGTTTAAATTGAAAGTGGGGAGATGTAGATTAGATATCAGGAAGAAATTCTTCCCACAGAGGGTGGGGAGGCACTGGGACAGGTTGCCCAGAGAAGCTGTGGATGCCCCATCCCTGGAAGTGTCCAAGGCCAGGCTGGATGAGGCTTGGAGCAACCTGGTCTAGTGGAAGGTGTCCCTGCCCATGGCAGGGGGGTTGGAACTGGATGATCTTTAAGGTCCCTTCCAACCCAAACCATTCTGTGATTCTATGAGGCAGAAGAAATATTGGTATCTCCAACACGACAAAATACGTGCTCTTCAGATTGCTCAAGATGCCTACGTAAATAAATCTGTGACTAAGGGGTGATTTGGTTGCTTCTGCACCTTCACTAAAGCTTTTTTCTTGCTATGTACATATCTGGGTTAACCCTATATGGGGGGCTGATGGGAAAGGTTACAAGATGTACGTAGGCTGAGGTGTATTTTTTAGAAAATAAATCTTAACTGCACTTGGCTATTTAGGAAAGCATTTTATCCCCAGAATAGAGCATATTAACTTTCATTAAAGTTAAAACACTTCCCTACAAAGGAGAATAAACATGGAGGGTAAATCACTAAATTTATAGGACCCATCCACACAGTTTGGTTCTCACTTCTGCACTGAGACTTCAAAAGCAAGTGCCTGCAAGAGCTTCCTTTTGGACACATGTAATCTGTTTCACAGTCACTGGGTAAGCCTTACTGCAAGATGTGGATTTTCCATAGACGTGCCGCAGCTCAGAGAATGCCCATTAAATGGTGGTTTACAGTATCTGATCAGCCAGGAAGTAGGAAAGAAGGCTGCCAAGCATTAGTCTGCATACAGTAGAGGATACTACTTCTACACCCAGAAACTGTAATTTATGAAATGTGAGACAATAAAGTAGATAAAATGACTATCTAGAGAATGAAGAGGATAGAGTGAAAATACAAGATTTCACTGAAACATTAGCATTTTCCAATTTGCAATATTTAAGCAAAGCAGATAAATAACCTTGAAATTCTGTTATCAAGCCTGCTGACAGCTGGACACAGCAGCTGTATAAACTGTTCTAGATTACTGATTGTAAATGCTAACTTCACTTCTATTACTGTTTTTGCACTATAATGTTAAACTCAGACACTTTAATTTCTTCAGAGTAAAGATTTGTCTTTGCATATGCCTGACAGACTAATTTTTACTCAATTAAAACACCATCCTCCAGCTCAAATGAGGCCTTGACAGTATCTTACCTTATAAAAAGGGGGAAGAAAAGTTCAGGGAAGAAAAACTGAAGTACCTCATCTAATTTTTGTGTACACATGATGAGCCAGCATTCTGTCAAGTCACAGCTCATACAAAAATAGGCATTCCCTGTTTTGTTCAGTGCCAGTGCTTTAAATGCGATACATTAAAAAAAAAAACCAACAACAAAAACCCCAACTTATTTGTAAATGCTGCTGTTGCATCCAACAGTGGCATGAATAACAGCAGAGAACGTGCTAGTACTGCTATCCACATGTTTCCCAACAACTGCATGACCAGAGATGCAAGCAAGAGCCACCACATTTTTTACCAGTTGATAAGGACAGACAATGATTTCAAACTGCCTGGTTGTTTTACACTTGTATAACCACCCACTTGCCTTAAAATAGCCCCAATTCAGCAAACCACTTCCTTTTAATTAATAGGGGTTGTTTTGTCCCTTTGAATTTAATGCTGGTATAATTCTGTGCAGCTTCTTTGCTTATTAGGGATAAAATTGATCCTAGGCTTAAAGTACATGTAGATAAAGCAGAAATATAACGAAGCACCTCATAGCAAAAGCCATTTCCACATCTGCTAATTCCACTGATCCTGTAGTAACATCACCAATACAAAGAAAAAACAGATGTAAAAATATACTCAACTGTATCTTGGCAAAGTACAGGTTAATGAAGAAAATTAATTACCATAGAAAAATAAAACTTTAGTATTTTGATCACTGACATTCCAGTAAGTTCACAGGTAGATTTTAAGTGCTGCTTCTTATAGGTAGAAAAAGGCAAACCTTTTCTAAAAGAAAGCATTACTGGCCTAGTGTTCTAGACAATGAGAGTCCAATCCTTGCACCCCTGTGTCGTTTAAAGGTCCGGTAAAAGTTTAGACGCTAAGTCTGCATACAAACATGCAGCCAAAACACGAGATACAAGTACATAATGGACTACACAATAGCATGATAGAAATCTAAAGGCAAGTCTAACTTAATTTGTGATCATCTACTGGCAAAACAACATGCAAAGTTAAAAAAAGAAAGGACGTTTACATGTCTATTGTGATTATATCAAACATCATAAAGGAGAAGACATCACACTGACATTAAGTGGGAAAAAGGAAGTTATTCTAAACATTTCAAATCAATGGAAATAACTTCTATTTATTTTAAATTAAGTGTTCCATATCAGAAGAAAGCACCCAACGAAAAGCACATTGTTTGATAAGGTCACTTATTTACGAGCCAGGTCACATCAGCATTCATTAGAGAGAAAAGGGATAACAAAAGAAAGAAAGGGAAAAGGGAAAAGTTGTGTAATCCACTAGCACATAAGCACAATGACAGTTGAAACCAGCTTTTATTGAAATGCTTCTTTGCATATCCCTCTGCAACAAACCAAACAATCTTGTAACAAACTCTAATGAACCTTCTAACAAACAAAGCCTTTGACAACTTTTCTGCCAGACCCTGACCTGCTGCAAGTCAAGGAAACTCCAATTTTTCTCCCTATGATCTACCTAATGAACAGCTGTCTTTTCAAAGTCCACCATTCACCAAGAATTACAATGCCCTGGATTCTGAAATGCTCAAGCATAACCTTAAAATGTTTTTATACAAACCAGTAGGTGCCACTAGTCTAAGTCCCTTCACATCTCGTAGGCCAGCAATGCTGTGTGTATTCCTCCTCCCACTGCAGCTTTGGCCCATTTCTTACCAATTAACCTTTAACTAGCTGGAAACTTCAGAACAAAGAACTCAGTTCACCATATCTCCTCTTTAGACAAACCTCCTAGACTTGTTAGGGAATGGAAAAAATCCACATTGCCAGTGAGAAAGGTTAGCACAGGCAAGACCCAGGAAAAGTACTACCCAGTAATAAGCAGGAGGAAAAAGGACTGTTGAGGTAAAAGTAAAAAGTAGAACTCACTCTGAAAAAACAATATAAGTTCTCTCACCAGCTGGGGGTTTGATCCATCCTTATAGGAGTAATTTAAAGCACAGGATGACAACAGAGCTGAGTAAGACCAATAGCCCTCCTTGAATCCAACAAATTACAAAAACCACTTGGTTCCAACATTTTGTCCTTATCTCCCTTTACTTCAAGTACGTATGCAAGACGTATCCAGGATTGCGATTTTCTTCCTGGGTAATGCAAATTCTACCTCCCCTCTAACAGAAAAGATTCATATACATACCTATAGACAGCTGAATAGGAAGTTGAAGAAAAAAGCCAAATAAATAACTCAGACATGAAAAAGTTTGCCCAATACTTGAAAGTAATTTAAGAAAGGTTTAATGTAGGTACCTAGTACCTACTTTTACATTTCAGTGTTGAGAAACCTAGCGCGTAAGCAGAAGTGGTCAGGAAAACTCCATCAAATAAAATATTGACAAAAAGAAGTTGTGAAACTAAGAAATATTAATAAAAGCATCTTTCCCATGATCAATTGCAAAAACTGAACAGAGATCAGAGGAAAAAAAAATAATTATCCATCTACTGTATTCCTAAAGCACAAATTTGACTCTAACAGAATAGATGCCTAGTCAATAGATTAAAACAAAACCAAACAAAATAACCCCACACTTTACTGGGAATTCCTATAGGTACTTGTTAGAGGCCAACCTTTGCCTTTCTGCTTCCAAATTCCCAGTGCATAATTTTGGCAGTAGTGCTCTGTCACACTGTAACCCAAACAGTTGAACACGCCTAATGCTTCTGTAACAGCAGCCCCATTTTTCTGCAGAAGCCATCAACCACACACAAAACAAAGTACTTCAAACCTCAATCTTGCACAGCTCTTACGCGCTGTAGAGGCAGCAATTCTAACAAACTAATGTCATATACAATTCCTGTTTGTACATTAGGTTTATACAAGGAGCTCTTAAAAAATAACTGTGCGGGTGTTGCATCATGGCAGCGCTTAAAAACTATCAGAAAAGCTCTTCTGAAGTGTCTCTCCTGGCTGCAGGGAAGTGGCTTACTGCTGAATTTCGATGGACTCCCACTACTGATTGTAAAAGAATCAAACCAAGAATGAACGACTGAGTTTCTTACCAGAGCCATGCAGAGCTGAGCAAACCAGTAAGCTTCTGGGTCATCAATAATTTGAGTTGCAGCGGTTCCTTCTGGCATAAGATTATCTACAGTATGGACTTCCGCACATGAGAAACTAGCCATCTGCAGTAGTTAGTGTTCATGCTGTAGAACAATACCACTTAAAAAACTCCGTCACTTGAAATGTATGTTAGAGTCAGGACTGGTAGCACTTGTGAAAATCCATGGAAGGTAATGCCAAACAGAGTATATTCCATTAGAGCTGTTGTGCAATTCCCAATATAAATCACTTGGGACTACAGAGCAAATATGCCCCGGTTTCCCTACTGTTGCCACGTGATAGAAACCCTTGGCAGAAAGGGTCAGGGGCAAGTAAGAGACAGAAAACCAGAGGACTTCTCAGTGATGAGCTGCAGACTATGGCTAGAGGAATTCTTTTGTGAAGTGCTCACAGTTTTAAAGGCAATAGTTTATTTATCTATGTTTTTTAAATAGTGACATCAAAAGTTTTAGTCATGTTGCAATCTGAAACCATCTTACGGAATTAATCTATAAATAATTTTGCATTAAATTCCAATTCTACATCATTGGTCAGTAGAAATAAATGCCTCTGGGAGCACAGTTCTAACTCAGGCAGAAGACTAGACTTTGCTCTTTGTCCATGTATATCACATCCTCTTCGTGCATTAAAGTAATCTCTTCTTTGTGCATAGGAAGATATACATAGTTCTCATCTGTTTTTTTATTAAGTAAGGGATGATACATGCATACCTCTTTCTATACAAAGAGGATTTCCTGCCGCATTTACTTGTAAATGAGGGGAAAAAAAAATAAAAAAATCAGCCCTATCAAAAATAACTGACTGAAATTTACGGTACACCCAGAAAACAGCCTGAAAGACTGGGCTTCCAAAACTGCACAACAAAAAAGAGAAAAGGCTTAGGAGCTTACGCTTTATCATAGCAATCTCTACCATAATTTGTTTGCTGTTGTGACACCCAGCGGATTCATTTCCAGTGTCATGCTCAAGAGAGCCCTCAAAAAGACAAAGATTAGTTTCAAATGCAATTTCAATTATTCAGCTTAAATTGAAAAAAATAGACAAGACATCTCGAAACTGCTTTAAATATTTAGGATTGCAGTTCTGCACATCTTTATTGTCTTCTCTTAAGGCAAGTACTGCAATTTACTGGGGGAAAAAAAAAAAGAGAAATCATTAAAAGGAATCAGAAACTGTGTCACAGAATAGACTGTGCAGAAATGAAAGAGAAAGTAGTGTTCTGCTGCAGTGTCATTCACATCTGCAGCAGGGCATCATATCAGGGATTTATGGATATTCACAGGGTCTACCTGCAAATATGGGTAACTCCCAGGGAAGCATTACCATTCACTTCATACACACGGGAAACTAAACCATATCGTCTGCTGGGCTTTTGTGGTAGGACAGGTAAGTAACCATCAACCATCTCCCCTGAATGGTGTCAGGTAGAATAACCACGAGGTCAGATACAAACCAGCAGAGCTAGAAATGGCACTGACACTTTATCAGGGAGTATGTGAATAAGGGAAAAATAAGGGCAGTTACCAGAAAACAGACGAGACAGACCTCACGTCTGCAGCGTGCACAAGAAAGGGAGACAAGTTCTTGTTTGCAGCTGCCAAAGTCTATTTTGATTAATTGCTTGAAACGAGTTCCAAAAGCATATTTTTTTGGCTCTTTAGGGTGGATTTTTTGTTGTTGTCCTTGGTTTTTTAGTTTTTGCAAAACTCCATGATGTTTGGCCACTTGCTACACACATTGCATTATGGCTATACTGGCAATCGTTTCTTTACTCTTTGATAGTAATGTTCCTTCCACAAGGAAAATTTTTGGATAGGTGTCATCTCAATTACCATTTTTCTATATGATACATCTTAAGTTACAGATCAGTCTCCCAGAAAACATTTGTTCTCCCAGCCTTTCCTTTTAAACATGCTTCATAGCTTTCTGTTATCATTTGCTTCTTCTGCTTGGATGTATCAGGAGGGCTAGAGACGTGGGAAAGGGGAAGGGCAGATAGACTCATTATCTAAAAAAAGCTATCTCCCAGAAAACCTGAAGTGTAGCTTCAGACATAACTAGATTAATATCAAGATACACCACAGCATAAAAATTGTTGCCAGAGTTCACGCATTTAAATGGGATCACAGTAATCAGATCTCATTAAGCAGATGTTTACATATTCTGGAGTATCAACTAAACTCTGACTCCAGCAAATGAGCTCAGCTTGCGAGTGGACAGAATCCCAACATGTACTGGGGGACACAATACATCCTGAGAAATGATATGGCAGAATTCCTTTCAACATATTACATATAAACACATCATGATCTCAGAAACTACCACTGGAAAATGGAATTTTCTTAGTTGAAAGTTATCTCAGAGGCCCATATGCTTCATTTGCTGCTAGAAGTAATGATAGCATTGTGTGAGGCAGCCAGCAGGGCCATTCAAGGCCCTGAATCTGATCTTTTGGAGCAAACAGATAGCCTTCAGTCTGAGTAACAAGGTGTTTCAAGCTGATTATTTTCACGTACACGCTCACTCTCCTTCTTTGTATTTTATCAGATGCTATATTTAACAAACATAGGTTGAAGCAAGATGACACCGTCTCTGTTACATGCAACCCAGTGATCCTGCAAACACATGGCAGCTCCAATTGCTTCTCTGTCCCAGCAGCTCACTGGAAGGGCCATCAGCATGGAAAACTTACACTTGAGCCTCCACATTTGCAACTTAATGTAGGAACAAATCAGGTGATATTTAAGTAGCTATATATAGATCAGCTCACATCAGCCTTCTGGCTTCACCATGTCTATTTCAATTACAGTAAAAATAAATATACAAATTCCTTTTGTGACATCAGCTGTGTAGATACGTAATGATTTTCCTAGTAAGTCTATTGCTTTAAGCCTTTATTCAACAGAACTACTCATCTGATTGATTGTGCATCAATATAAACTTCAGTTTTATAAGACTAATTTTTAACCGTTTGGGAAAAGAGAGTTAATTCAATATATATGCACCTTGTAAACAGGTGAAAGTCCTTGCAGATTGTTCGTTGTAACGCCATTGAGGGTAAACCTTCAGGAAGAGGGGAAACAGTTCTTCCTAGAAACATAATCTCACTGATTTCTATAGGTACAGCTGACACTTCACTATGTAACAGTAGGAAATAATTACCACACATCCAGCAGTCCTTCATGACCTCTAATGCTTTTTGCACTGTGGTTGTCAGTTTAATAGAGTTTAGCTACTTACAAGTGCTAATTAACATTCTGGCACAGTATACTCCTCTCCACGTGCCCCAGCTGTACCCTATAGGTGTTTGCTTCTTGTGCTCAGAATAAACAAATGAAAGGCACCCACTGGCTGGATGCCATTCTGACCGCCTTGAAGATAAGTCCAGGCACTGCCTCCTGAGTGCAGTGCCCATGCTTTCTAAGGAGCTAGCAACAAGCTATTTCCCCAGCCCCAGTCTGTTTCTAGTGCATTTGGTTGCTTCGGACCAACCATCTGACCTAGGTTCATAGGCAATGCCGACTTTCACATGCTTCTGCTGCTTCAGTCGCCCAGCTGATGCCATGCAACTGCCTGCCCAGAGGGCCTGGCTATGGGCAGACATGCCACAGGGCAGTAAGGAATTCACATAACATTTTTTGGAAAGCTACATAAACTCAATGAAATAGTGATTAACATAGCTGCCAAAAATTTAAGTTATGATTATCTACAAAATGGAGGTTCAAAACTACCAATTCTTTTTGGAAATGTATGTGAAAGACAGAAGGCCATGGCTTCACTTAGTCCCGGTGGAGCAGGAGGAGCAGAAGACAGAGAGAGAGCAGAGTTTAACAAAATGTTAAAAAATTTAGGAAACAAGAAAGAGGGGGTGCAGGGAAGAGTGCAGCTGTCCTTCAGAACAGGCTAAGATGGAGCCTTAGAAATGGTAAAATATGTCTTCAGGCAACAGCGATGTGTCAGGAGTGAGTATGCATTTCACCAAAGTCTATTTGAGCTCCTGTCTTTTACCATGAACTGTATCAATTCAGCATTATCTACAATAGTCTTGGCAGTAGTGTTTATTTTTACTGAACTTCCCAAGATCTTCAAGGACCACTCCTGTCAGGTTAAAAGAAGCATCCAAAATTTTCTTCAAGTGCAGTAGAACAATACACCAAGCCTTGTAGTAGAAAACATGAATATAAACATTAGTGAACATTTTGCTAATTGTTACATTGCTCCATTTTTGGAAGCACTGCAAGCCACAGTCTGAAATGAAAAAGGCATGTCAAATACTGAGAAAGAAATGTCAGCACTTCTTCTTAGGTAGGGGGAGGGAGGAACGCTTGGTTTTGCAGAGAAAGAAGTATCAACACCTGCACTCAATAGCTCTGAAGGCATCTCAGTTGTGAAGCATTTGTCACACTGCTCTGCAATTCTCTTCAGCTGGTGCAAGGTGATCCTTTCCGCAGTAACTTTCAGGACCAGCTTGCTCAGGTGGGTAACTCCTCACTCGACAGGAGAGTTAAATGGTCCGTTTAGGATGCCACTACAGGGGCAAAGGTTTTAACAAGTTAGGCACTCACGAGTTCTGCAGTGCTTAAGGCATTAATGGGATCCAGTCCTTTAAAACGGTTATGTCCTCAAAATCCTTCCTCATTTAAAATAATGCGTATATAAGGCAACTGAAATATCAAATCATTTCTAATATGAAGAATATCTTGTTTTCCCACGGCCGAAAAAAATTAGTTATCTATCTTATGCCAACACAGGAGAGCCTTTAAACTACAAGAAAGATTAGCATCACTCTCCTGAGATAGACGGCCTCATCACAACCAATTTGTCACAATGATAGTCTAATTAAATGCATTATTCTTCTTCAGCAAAGAAGTGAACGCTTGACATGTTTGAGTCAGACATACAAGTTTTCCCCTCTTCTTCAATCTATACCTTTCTTTGTAATGGCAGGCCCACAGGGAAGGCTGTGGGCCTTCATTTACAATGAAATCAGTGAATGTAAGAGTAATTTTTTTTAAAACCATTTTCTGTAACGGTTGGATGAATAAACCCCATGTGTTCACAGGGATCATGCTTCAGGGTAAACACTGAAGTTAGCTTTGGCTGGTTCTTTTAATCAAAACATTTCTGTTAGTCTAAATCAAGCAAAGTGAAAGCACCAATGCCTCCAGGAAAATGTATAATAAAGCCCGGAGATGTCAAGTTCGTCTGAAAGGTAGAAGCAGCTAGCTGGCTACTGTCTTCAGCAAATACAAAGTCAAATGCCCAATTTCTCCTCAGTTTTGAAAGGACAGTACTTCTCCCTACTAACATTTTAATCAACAATTAGGCAGCAATTCAGAGAAATTTCAGCCATTTTGCAATAGTTTAGGAGGATTCACCTGTAAGCTTGTGAAAGCTGCAGGTGATGCTCTGCAAAGAGAAAATCAGGATGGTATAATGGAATGGTCCAGACTTACAGACTAACTCTTCCTGTGAAAAGTTAGAACTGGATTGTCTTTCCCAGTATTTTCCTGTTTCATCCTTACAGTAAGATAGAGGGGACCTTTAATTGCTTCACACTTGGTTAGAGTTTCCCTTTTTTTGGGTATTGAGGTTAGTTGCACTACACACAATTTCGGATACTATCAGAAATCCCTTGCTATTTCCAACAACAGTTAAACACAAAACATTGGAAACATTTATTCTGCTCTGGAATTAGCACTGAGACATTTCACAAAATTACCCTTACTGCTAATTTTAACACTCTTGCCTCTCTTATGTTTCAGATATTTGTGCTTCTCCTCAGAGAAAATATCCCACAGATGTGTTACGGTTACTAAAGGTAATGCAGCCACCAATTCTAGGTATTCAATTTACAACACACTAAGCAAGCCTTCTTTCTCAGTGTTTACAGCACCTGAGTTATGACACCTTACTGGTGATGGTCTGTGATTATGTGCCTTGTTAAAATAACGTACTAGGCATTGGGGACTAAGTCTTATCTCCATGTGCTCAAAGAGGAAACAGAAACGTTCCTTCTCCTATAAAGGCCCACCGGGAATCCTAAATCCAAGACGGAGAGTTGATCTCCTAGAATTGATCATTAATTCTTAAAGCAGTCAGTACACATTTGAATATTGTTCATGCAAAGACCACATGAACAAAAGAGTAGGAGAAGCAGCAACCTGATTAAATTAAACCTGAACAGTCTACTTACACCAAGTTTTTTCGATTCCTTTGCTCATTTGAACAAGTTTGTTCAATTTTATGTAACAAAGGATTACAAGATCGTCATGCATTCTATTAGACTACAAAAAAACCTGTGTCAACCTAGAGAAGTTTAAACAAAAAATAAAAAATGCTGATGAGAAAAGGATTAACCTGGCATAAAAGTATTTCAAGTATTCTTTAGATGAGCCATAACCAGTCAACATCAAATAGCAATGAGTTCTGCAGGTAAAACCCCAAAAATACATCAACAGAAACAATTAAATGTATTCTTAATAGGAGCCTGTCCCTATAAGGTGCTACATTGTTTATCCCTTAAACACAGAAAGAAATCAAGCATGAAGTGAAATGGAAATCCCCACTGTAACCAATCACATCCATAATTGAAATATGCACCTTCGTGCTTTATTGCCCTGGGTTCAGAGTGCTCAGCATTTTGCTGGATTGAGCCCTGTGGTCCTATTACTACAAAGCAGCTGACGACCTTCAACATTGCAGGCTTAATCAACTTGAAATAAAAAAGAAAATGCAATAATAAAAAAAGAGAGGGGGGGGGAAAATTAGTAAATAACCAACACATTTTTGTATTTTGAACCTGGCTTCTAATCTGTAAATACACAGGCACAAATCTGCTCAAGCTATATACTAATTTCCTAACACATACAAAAATTACATTCTGGCCCCTGAGCTAGACACAAAGGAGAATCCCAACAGCCAGCCATGTCTTTTCTTAACGCCAGCCATGTCTTTTCTTAACAGAAGAGTCTATAGTTGATGTCCAAGGCTGTAAGTGAATTGTTCTTCAGCATACCGTATCTGTACCCTCTGCCTGCCAACTCAGTGCACTTTCAGCATTTAACTCATTATTTTGTTAGTTCTGGGAGAAATAAAGACTCTTTCTTACTCTGTCTAAACCAGATCCCATTCTCCACCAATGTAAAACTCAGACTTTAACTCCAAATGTGGGTATGACATCTTACTACATAAAGAAGGAACAGGCAACTCCGTGTCTCTTGCTGGCACATCTTCCTTGTATGTACCATAAAAAGTACATCTTTGCTTCTACAGAAGAAGTCTTCACACAGTATTTCATGATTATTAAAAAATAGGCTTTAATAAAACTGGAGGCACTGCAGTGTTTATTTAGAAGGGAAAAACGTTCAATAAGCGTCACGTATGAGGAGCTTAATTTACACTAAAGAACAAACAGCACGAATTCCTGGTTAAAACTCAGAGCTAGAACGTACAATAATGCCCAAATCAAAAGGGGGCTAGGAGAACATTAGGCATCTTCATAAACTAATCACAATTTATAAACAGCTCAATTTTACTTGATGGGATTAGGTACTTTTCATTACATGACATTGTTAACTGATTTATAAATGTAGGATTTTGAGTGCCTTTACAAGGAGAAAAAAATTAAAAGGAATTAAATGTTTTTTTTTCCTGAGCATCACTTCAGCAAAACCAGAGGTCATGTGTGTTCTTCTGTGTTAGTTCATCGAAGCGATTTGCATGTTTGTACAGTTTCAGATGAAGCAGTGAACTATCGGTGATAATCTAAAAGAGGCAAGACACAGCAATGTGTATTTCTAGGCCACCACAAACGTTTTTGCAGTATGCTAAGATGCACTAACTATAGAGTATTGCGATACTTCAAGGATGATTAAATATTGCTGATATTCACTATTAATTAAAATTAAAAGCATTGTCATACCTTCACATTTTTCTTCTTCACCAATTCTTTCTTTAGATTACAGTGAAAAAGGCAATTTTAAGGTACATTCTTCTCTGCCACTCTGGATTTCACTTCATTTATCACTGCAACACTTCATGACCAGAAATACTGCAGTATTTGAGTTTAGTGGTTTAATTAATTTCATTTATTTTAATTTAGCCAATTACCTTGCATATGTATTTAAAACATTATTTAAGCTTTTCTTGAGCCAAATGTTAGCCTGCAGGGAAGCCTAAACAAACAAAAAACTCCTACTTTGACCTATATCAGGATGGAAACATGAAAATTGTTCCTCCTTGTAAACTGTGATTAATGCCTCACCACATCAGATAACTTTAACATAGGTTTGCAAATTCCATACTGACTTGTTTCAGTCATCAATTCTCTCTGCTTTCAAGTATTTATTGGATTCTATTAGAAACAGATGAAAAAGGGAAATGGCACAGTACTTTCACATCCCCCAGTTATGGATTTACAATGGGTACCCAGGCACGTACATCTTACATTGTGAAGGACCCCAGCACTTGGAGAAAAGGTGTCAGTTCATTATAATCACTTCAGGTACAACACACCTGGGCTTGCACAGTAACATTTAGCAACTCAGCCCATCACACCCACGCAACAGCGCGGGGCTAGAAATGCCGTACAACAGCTTCGGCATCCAGGGTAAATTGGCATGTCTTCCCTGCCATCAGTGGTACAGGGGTAAGGATTAAGGTGTAAGGTATAATCTGATGATGAAGGTGTAAGAAAACTAATTTTCTTACCTTAATTAAGGCAAGATTAATCGTAAGGAGCAAGAAAATTTTCACTTAGTAGAACATAACTGAGAATTGAACTGGAGCACTCACTATTCTTCCAGATTTACTGTGAGTCTTTAAATGCCCCCAGAGCAGGACTTGAGTCCTACAACTCTTCCAACAATACGGGCTCTCAGTGATAAATAAAAGTTATTGGCTAGTGGTGCTACCTAAGTTCAATCCAGAACACGCTGAGGGATATTTCAGGGGTTAGTTTGCCCTGCCTCTACCAGAAAAAGTAGTGTTCTTCAGTGTGCACAGCATTATTTCCTCAATTAAAACCATTCTTGTCTGCAACAGACATGCCATATTAAGAAAGGTTAAAGTCAAAAGGACCTCATTTTGTTAGATTACAGCAGAATTAATTGATGTGTTTAATCAAAGAGATGCTACTTGGCAATGGCATAAAGTTTCTTGTCTCCGGGGATGGTACCAACCTCACTGGCAGACTGGCAGCTTTTAACTGAGTACAAAACGGTAACACTAAGTGTATGCTGCTGCCAGAGCCCACGGTTTATAAGCCTTCTTTTGAGAGTCAAACTTCATACAGCACCTCTCTTTTATTCTTACATATACTATTAATCTTCTCTTAGCATGAGAGAGAGAATGCAGTAAGAACTATATTGACAGTAATTGTCAAATCAAAAACATGCTAAAAGCACACAGATAGAAGAAAAAACTACACAAAACTGTATTTACTTGGTTATGACAAAATCAGAGTTTACAATATTGTACACAACCTCATGCCTGCCCTGCAGGAAACAAGGTGAAAGAAAAAAAGATGAATATGAGGACAAGTTCTGGCCAAATAGGATTCTTTGTTTTCATTTCCTCTTACTGAAAGCTTACATCTTGAGTCGTTTCTGCCAAGCACTTGTTCTGAAATTGCAGTCCATGTATTTGCGACGTCTATTTCTAAAGTAACCCACCTTTCACCAGCAAATGAATAAAAAGCCATGATAACTAAAAAGATTCTTTATGCAATGTGTGCATGCCTCACCATTTTTTATCAGTCAGACAAAAATCTTTAAAAAGATCATGCACTGACCTTAAAAAAAAAAAACAGGAAAAAAATCATTTTTTTGGCAGTACTTCACCAAGCAGAATTACTTGCTTAAAACTGAGCGTCATAACTGGGGTTTTTCCCCTTTATGTAAGGGATTAAATGAGTTAAAGTATGTGGGGAACCGGGTATTAAACCAGAATCTATGAGTATTTTTGAAGAGAACAGTAGAACATAGCACAAAGCATTTCATTACAAATGGACTATTTGCCAAATAAGCAGTCAAGTTCATCGAGCAACAATTCCCATAATTATCTTGCTAATTTCCCATGATGCTTATTGCAGTTACACCGGAACAGCAGCTACTGAGATTCTAATTAGACATTTTTGGAGACTGAAGTTTCTCTGTTCTTTACATTTTTTTTAGAACTCACTGAAATTTTCAGACCATGTATTTCTTACAAAAGCAATTCTGGTTCCTGAACCATAAATAAAAGCTCGTATTGATAAAACGGCTAATAACACCGCAGAGCAGACTAGCCCAACCCAGCAAGCCGTATTTAGAAACTGCCTTTGGATGCCAATCCACTGTATTAGCCATTTAACACCAAACAACTCTCTCGGTTGTTAGGAACCCATCGTTGCCTTTTTGGTTTGGGGTTTTTGGGGTTTTGTTTGCTTGGGGTTGCTTTGGTTTTTTGACAATACCTGCTCTTTCAGTTTCCTCTTAAACTAAAGGAAGCATATCTCCCTTCCCTCTTCCACATGCTTTCACAAGTGTGAATTCCTTCTTGGACTCACGGATGGACTCAGAGGTCCTATCCTTGAACAGGCTCTGTAGCAGGGGGCAGAAATCAGGTTTCTTCTGAGAAATATCTGCATGATCATTCTAGATCCAACCCCCAAAGCTGCCTTCACACAGAAAATATATAGATATAAATTTAGATTCCTGTTTTCTCAGAAGACCTCAATTCAGAACAGTACAGATTTCTGTTAGGCTACTTTCTGAAAGAGAGATGGATGTGAAATTTGGAAAAAGCATATTTGATCTTTTGTCCTTTACAGTACATTAATTAGGTAGCATTACTTTTTAGGAAGAGAGATACAATATTGTTTCCTACAATGTAAAATACAAACAGCACAAAAAAATTAGCGCATTTGTTCGTTAACAGGAGCCTTGCGATATTGCCTAAGACAGCATACAATCCCTTTACCTGACATGCATTGCACAGTTATGTTCCATCTGAGATGAGACAAATGCTTTCTCATTTCATAAAATCTCATACTGTTATCACATAACTCAAGTAGCAATTTTATGTCTTATCAACATGTAATTTTGATCCTAAAATAATGTAAAAGGACCTTTTTCCTCACATTTCCCTCCCAACACAAACAATAGCTCAACGAGCTAGATGCTGCTGTATCTTCCAATTTTTTACATAAATTTTCTCAGGACACCCATTACAGAGTTGCCATACGAATGATAGCTGCAGCCTGCATGACAAACCATAAATATGCCAGAAGGTACAGAACGATGCATTATTTTTAAGAGGCAGAGGAATGCATGATTGCACTGTTTGGCTGTTACCCTGTTCTGGAACTTGCTAAGCCATGAATATAACTCCAGCCCCTTGGAAGCGCTGATCTCCAGAGAACCATTACATCAACTTGCAGAAGAGCTCACAAGATAGAGCGATGCGCCAGGTAGCATTCTTTCACTTAGAAACAGCTTTGCTAGATACCAAAATTAGCATGCCAATTCTGCTGGAGCTTGGCTTCTTCCTATTCCATATGGATTGAGAAGGACAGGGAGAGAGCGGTACGGCTGCCACTGCTGCTGGTTCCATATGGCCCAGCTGAACCAAGCTGGCTCTGAATTTGGCTGTTTTATGGAAATCACTTGCCAGAGTTTCCCTTTTCAGACACATAATGTGTATCAGAACTAGTATACAGCTGCCAACGTGGTTTCCAAGCGAAACTCTACCAAATTCTTCAGCTGCTAATGAGGACTCATTCTTTCTAGCTAATTATCTGTTGGTTTCTAGACTTGCTCATCTCTGAAACTAATGAGAAAACTTCCATGGTTTGTATGAACTATAAAGTTACTTCCAGAACTTCAGTGACTCATAACAGAGCAGGGTACTTTAAGGAGGATATAGAAACACAGCAAATAACCACAACAGTCTCAGATACTGAAGAACTGTACAGTATGCTAGGCAAGAGTCTTTGGGATTCAGGATAAATTCCTCTTAAATCTTTCAGGTAAGCCTGGCTCTAGCTTATCCTGTGCTACTGCATACTTAATTTCTCACGCCCCACCTCCACTCCACCCCTTTTTTCATTTCTTCTCTCAAGGTTTGCAAAAGCACAAAGAAAAATCTACCCTTGCTAATGCTGTTTATAAAGCCACCAGCAGCTAACAAGATGAACACAAAGTCACGATATTAGCCTATTAAGTTTAAATAAATTTACGTTTCAGGCGACATTACAACAAATCCCACCAAATACTAATGCTTAGTCTGACTAATTCTGTGTCCTGTTAGACAAACTGAATAATTTCCTAACATGAGTCAAATTAGCTAATCAATTTACTCCTAATGGCAGTAAAACAGATTAAGTAGGCCAGTGGCCCACATTTTAAGGTTCTACAATGTAGCATTTAGCTAAGTGAAAATATTTTAAAAATGTCACTGAAAAAATCTAAAAATGATGACAGTTAGAGCAAAAAGTAACTCCTTTAACTGTTACAATAACATGACTTTTAAGAACTTTATTCAGTCTGACAGGAGTTTACCAGCAGATGGACACTCAAATAAACTGAGACAGGGACTGGAAAAGCCTGCAAGAGGACACTTGCTAACACTTTTCTCCAGCTTCTTTGACATATACTTTTCTTTTTAAAACCAGCTTAATCTTGAATTTAAAACATGAAAAATGCATCTTTTTTTTTCCTACCCGTGCCTCTCTCCTTGGCACTGCTCCTACCGCAGTACTCACTCCAGCTAAACTGACTTTGGTTGTGTCACAAACAAGTTACTACTCACAGGGAAGTTCTCTGTTAAAGCAGCTAATCTTACTACAGGGTGGGGGAACAGAAGAAATAAAAAGATGTACTTCTCCATTACGTGATTAAGTTACCTACTGTGCTGTAAAAACCTAATGGAGTTAAGTATCTCTACTTCATGATGAGACAAATGAGGTGGGGTCAGTCTTCAGGTCAGGAAGAAGTGCCAATTTAGCTTTTCAACACAAGTCTTGCTCTTTGTTTCTCTTAGGTTTAAAGTGAGACAAAAATCATGGGTCAATGATTTGGGTCAATCTTGCTGTAATAGTTCCAAGACTCAGGAGACACTTTCACACCCTATGAGCAGAAGAATAAGGAACTAACTAATGAAGACAGACTATTTAGTTGTATCAGTTATGTGAAATTTATTCTTTCTACAATAAGCAAATACATATTTTCTTCAATTACTTGTTTAAGGCTCTAGACTAAGGCAGACAAAAATATTACTATTTAGAGTAACAGACACTGATGAAGACACTTGCTCTGTTCCTCCAGTATTTGTTACTCTATGTTAATTTTCTCTTTTTTTTTCCTTCCCATTATTAATCAATCCTTAATCATCTCTCTTCTGATTGCCTCTTTCATAGGAGAAAACTTGCAGGCATGGCAACTTCTTAAAAAGCATCCCAACATTTTGGAATGCTTTTTGATATCAATTCCAGCATGTCAAGACTTATATTTTCCAGATGATTAGTTAAAGCTGTGCCACCCACAAAAGAATAGTGGCTCCTTAACTTAGCTTTACTACAAGCTTCGTCTTGTCACACTACCAAACAATAAAATCCTACACTGTATTTAATTTCCTTGAAAATAAATGTATTGAATGCACAGAAATCCCTTTTCTGATGAATTTCTAATTTAAAGAGCTGTGCAAGTCTTTTGCCTGGCAATCACATTCTCAGCGTGAATGGAGTGGCTTGGTCATAGATTGTAGTGAACAGCCATTAAGCATTCCTTCTTGACAGTCATTCCAACTCGGCGCCTATAGTAAAAGCTACTCTGTCCTCTATAAGCACAAAGTCTGAGAATAGCGCTTGTCTTTTAATGTCATGAAATGTTGTGTCCAGAAAGTTACAATGTCTGATTTACTGAACATGTTCCAAACCAATCAGGCATGTCATAATCTGTGTACTTTTCCAGAAGTAAAACAGTAAGCAGATTTTCTTCATTAAGATTATAAACTAACAAATTCTATTCTTTGGGAAGAGGAGCAGATCTATCACCCCAAATTAGAAAGACAGCAGAGGAGACCTCTGATTTCAAGGCCATCTTTCGAAGGTGTCAGGTTTTTTTAGCAGGAGTCTGGGGATAGCATCACTGCTCATTATGGAATATAAGTTTCAAACCTATATCTGGCTTGAACTCACAAATTGGAAAGAAAGAGGACATACAAAATAGGTACACAGAAATTCTAATAATTAAAATTATGAGCAAGCTTAATGTGAGACGTTTAAATTAAAAAAGGGTTAGCCCAGAAGGAACAAACAGCACAAGGAAAATTTAGGCTTTGTTATCACAAATCAATGCTATTTTTCAGTGAGACACCTTCCTCATTTGCAATATAAACCTGAAATAATCTTCATCAGTGAGTTATGGGGTACCATATGAACCACAGTTAAAGTTATTTATTAAGGAACACAAAAC
>NW_010228435.1:53639-60697 GCF_000690775.1 Eurypyga helias
TTCAGATCATCACGCTGGCCTGAATACACACAACACAGGCTCACTTATACCCACATGCTTGCACAGAAATATTTCCATACACAGAGCAGAGTTTAGTGAACTAAACAGATGTCTGGTGGTTTACATTTGAACATATGTTCCCCTACAGACAAAGGACAACCTCTGGTAATCGCTTGGTAGCTACAGTAACATGCCACTGCAGCCAACACATACATTCTGCTTCTCTGTCAGGGGTACTACTGGTGAAGTTACCATTACAATGACTCTGAATTCATATTTGAAACTTAATTAATTATCCAAGTTAGAGCTCCAGGGTTGGACTTTTTTCTACTGGAATATAGACAAGTCATTCTAGAGGACTCTTCTTATTCACTGGTGAAATGCAGAACTTCCTGAATTTAATTGGCTTGTTGCTAAATTAATAAATGTGTTCCCTACTGAACAAATTGATTCCAAATAAATATTACAGAAATCTTGCTAAATATTTTCCTTGATAGGCAAGCAACTTACGGAAAATTCATCAGGAGAACTGTAAGATCTTTTAGTAATGCTCTTTATCTAAAGATTTTAACGACTGAGTGGAGAGCAGAACTTTAACAGTTTTGGCCACAGATTTACTTAGCCAATTCTTTGTCATCATTACAATTAAATAAAATTTTGCTATGGTATAAAATCATTAGGTTTAACGTAGAGAACCTGGTACATATACCAGAAGTTTAACCTACAATCTACTCAACATATTGAATAAATCAATAAAATAATCCAATTTAAAGTTAGAAAAAAAACGATATTCAGAATATTAAATAATGCAAGGTTAGAGCACAAAATATCAAAATCCCATTTAGAACAACATTCCACATCCTTCAAATTCTTTTTCAGTCTTCCCTTGTAATAAACACCAGATTATTGTCTATGAAACACACAAGGCATATCTAGAGTTTTTTACTCTAAATAATTGTATGTGTATATATATATATATGACCTGTACAACTACAGTACTAAACGTATCCTGAGTATTTAAACTATTAAAACTATCAGAAAAATAGAAAGTATTGATATCCCCATCAAAAAGAAAGAGACCTGAGACAAAGAAAATATTAAATTATTTGTTTGTTCCCCAAAAAAGGTTTGTGGCAGAGACAGGAATTTGGGCCAGCTCTTTTAAGTTCCAGTCCAGAACTGTTGTTGTTAAAAGTGTAACAAAAGAAAGTTGTGTTTGGTGGTGGGGTTTTTTGTGGGTTTTTTTTTGTTTGTTTGTTTGGTGGTGTTTTGGTTTTTTTAACCGAGGCCGGAGTAAATTCTCATTCTGCTTAAAATACTTACGTGAATGGTGAACCAATCAATTAGGAGGAAGATTCTGTTTTAAAAAGATACAATAATGAGGTAGGAATATTCAGGAAAGAAAATTGCACCTTCTTAAAAAGGGAGAAGGGACACAAAGACAGGAGACACTGATGAAAACTCATCCATTGAAAATGCAGTACTAATCAGGCCTAGGAATATGAAAATACTGAAAATGTTCTCTTGCAGAAGTTAGGCGAGAACTATAAATAAATATGGTTGAAGTAATGAAGAGTAAGAGCTTTGAAAGAGGCACTTGAATTTAATTTGTATGGCTTTGATGAGAAATTTATCAGCAGAGCAGGTAATAATTCTATTCCACTCTAAAGGTATTTGTTTGCAAACTGCCAGATAAAGGTGGACTTCAGATATGAATATGGTTTTGACAGTTTATATTTTATAGGTGTTTCTCTCTGAAAAATATCCTTATGTGCTGGTGAAAAACTGATGACTTCAGCAGTTCTAGCAAAAAGATAATTAAAAGAAAATTAATCTATTAAGCGTTTCAAAACGAGCTCAGATTGTTTGCATGTTTGTACTGCAAACTGAAGCGTCACACAGCCTGAATCTGTGAGGTCTCATCTACAATAAAATACTGCAGATACAAACTAAACAAATAAAAGCCTGAAAACACTCCTTTCAGTTGAAAAATGCTAAAAGCTGTAATACTCAAGATTAGTAGATACTGAATAAAATGCCACATTAAACTATTAAGACTATAAAAGACTGTTTTGTTTTGGAAAGACAGCATGACAAAATTTGGTAGAGGAACAGGGCAAATATATAAGAGGAAAATATAGATCCATCTTGAATGTTTTGAAATGTCTATGGGATATTAAAAATTCTTGGTTTATGATAAATACCAAATAGCTAAGCAAAACCCTTCCTTCAATGTTAGGATGTAAGAAAAGACAAACTATTAGTCATTAAATATGATCTCTACAGGGTCACTGCTACCTGGTGATAAATAATGGGGAAATATCACCCTGACAATATCAGCAATAGCTTCTTGAGACAGGTGGTATTTCAGAGACTTATCACTGTCCTTTAGCTAATAATCATGAAGGTAAATTGAGTTATGCTGTATGCCATGAAAGTTGCCACAGAAATAAAAATATCTCAGAATCAGATTTTAATTATGTTTTCATAAACTTTTACATGCTGGAAATCTATCTTTCCATCTAGCCAGACAAATAAACTCTTTGGAAAATTCAGTTATTCTCATTTTCAAAGAATTAAGCTGTTGCCCTTTTGCTGGCAAAAGCCACTCAGCATCCTTGTAACAAAGGTTAGGAAGGCATACCTTTCTCTAGAATGCACTTTCTTCTTTAGCATGAGCAACTTTGTCTTAACATCTATCTTCCAATCAATTTTCTGCTCACGTTACTGCTAATTAGGCTTCAAACTTCTATATTTCTCTTTGAGGGTTATTAGAGCCAGTGCTCCTATCAGTTGTGATTGTATGCCTAGATGTATAGCTGATGTACTGAGATGCATGCAGATGTATATACATATGGCCATGAGAATATTTTGATTTGATTCCTTTTTAAAATGCACGATTTACATTTAGTTTGATTATTTAAAATCTTCAATCAAATTAGCTGAATGGTTGAGCTTATTAGATTTTGGTAGACTGCATTGCAAGGATGAATTCAATTTTTCCATCTCTTACTTTTATAAAGAGATACAAATGTGACCAGTAACAACAGCTCTTACACCCCAGCTCCCCCCCCACTTGTGGTTCATGGTATACCAGCATATGCGACCCTTCTGTAAATACTAATGGCAGTAGTTACACGGGAAGTACACTTGCCTCTTAGACTCTGTACGTGCCAAAGGGCAAGCGGCTGCCTCTGCGCAGTTACCTGATGTGGGTACTGTGATTACATTACCCTTAGCACAGATTAAGGAGCAACTTGATGTCAAGTATAAACGGGAACTCCCTGGTTTAGATTTTAGGCTCGTATTACTGCACTGCTGCAGCATTAATCTGAATGTCACAGAAGCTGTGCAAGAAGCTATGGTGGCTCCACCTACAGAGCTCTAGCGAGGCACTAAATTTTTGGAAAAATACTCCACTGATTCTCTTTAAATCATAATGGCAGAGTGACCACGCTTTTCCCAAAGTGATTAGTGTTTTCTTGAGAATCCAGTTTTGAGAGCTGGAAGGAAATTTGTTTCAGGGTGGAAGAACTTGATGGTTACCAAGCAGAAGGCTTTATTAAGCAAACTCCACTTGTACAATACAAAAATAAAATAAAATAAAATAAAAAACCACACAAAAAACCAACATTCAAAACCCATACATAAATGTTAACTTTTTTAACCACTATGAGCAAGATATTAAAAAAAAAAAAAAAAAGATAATCTATGACCTGGAAAAAAAAAGGATGAATTCCAAGGTCAAGTATTTTTGCTAAATACTTTTAAAGTGACATCAGAAAGTATTTCCCATGGCCACCTTAAGAGATATTGTGACATCAGGCATAATCTACTGAAGGGAGAACTGAAACACTGTCAGTAGCAATTCCAATAGGAATGAGTTTGTGCACAATGTGAATTATACACATTTTTATTTCAGTCTTAAAAGCACGTTCTTAATTTAGTTTCATATTTAAAAAACTACACTCTGATGGATAAAAAAATCTTCAGAAGAAAAGAGATTTAATCCACCTTCACAAAATAGAATCATAATTAGTTTAATGATCAGTTGTTTAAAATAACATTTTAAGATACTTGCAGTTTTAGAATTCTTTTCAAACGTTAGCACTAAGAATAATTTAGTTCATATATGCTATGACAGACAATTCTTATCGTTCAGTCTTTCAAAGTAGTTAGGTAAAAATCTTTGACATTAAACTTCCTAAAAAACAGTTTTACAGCATTAGGCTACCTGAGATCTTAAGTAAACAAGTAACAAAATTATGATTCAGCAAGTTCCTTTGAGCCTCCTAATCAATCAACATTTGGCAGCATTTCTCAGCTTTTGCTATGAAAAGCCATGTACAGACTGCAAAAGTGTCAGCTGCTCTGATAATAAACTTCATTAACACAATAAGATTTATTTCCCCTGTACAGGTGAGGAGAATATTGGCATATAGGCAGTAATCTGTTATCAGCACATTCCCAATAACTGTTTTTCTTTTCTGACTCATCTGACAGAACTCATCTAGAAATTTCATAGGATTTACACAGACATAATGAAATCAGTAACTTCCTCTTCCTAAGTGTCTGCCTTTCAGAAGTGTATTCTTACTAAATCTGTTGAAATTAACCTGTTGTGAAGTAGTTGCTTACTCTATAGAGTAAAAACACCATTAGTTTTTGACTCTTCTTCATTCTGACTATCTCTTTGCACTTTCAGACCAAAACCAGCGGTCTTGCAATCAATCTATTTAAAAGGAAATGCAATGTATTTATGTTGTGGCAATCTCATTACATGACAGTTATTAGACCAAAATCTAAATAAATGGTTACATAAAACACATACATAAACACATAAGCTAACAGGGAAAGCTGAATTTTGTACATAACACACAGTTTTAGTTTGTCAGAATTAAAAAAGTGTTAAGGAAAAGGTTTTGGCAATTACCAGTTAATTGTAACTATATCTCCCATGTGTGTTATCATCATATTTATCCATTCTCAATTTATTAGTATGTCAAGAAGGTAGTGGAGAAAGACAAGTGACCAATAACCTAAGCAGCGACATCTGCTACAATGAAATTGATCTGACTTAGTTTCTTCACAAGTCGAGTAAGAAAAATATCTAAACAAATTGTATTTGCAGAGTTGAAATGTTCCAGCAGGTCTGAAAGCAATAGAACCAGTAACTTAACCTTTCACCCCAAGTCAAAGTGGCTGAATTACAGAAATTGGTGCTATTATCCTGTGTCATAATATACTCTAGTATAATAAGAGCAATAAATATTAGGTAGAAGTTTGAACTACATGATATTACAATACACGATGCTGGATAGTGAAAAATAGAGGTTCTAGGCTGAAATAAAACAAATGGTACTTGTGAGTAAAATATTTTGATGCCAGACAGATAAATAAGAGATTGCATCCTAGAGGAAAAGGATATTACAGAGAAATATAACTGCTTTTTCATTATTTGGAAAGGAAAATAAGAACTTCTATGTGTTAAAATGGAAATTTAAGTCCTGAAACTCTGGTCCAACAAGGATCATTATCAGTGCAAACACTAATTATAAAAATGTTCATACATATATGTTTAAATTCCCTACTATACCACACCAATTCAACCATTCCAGCAAAGTTTATTCTGAGTAGGAATTCACATTCCCACCTGCCTTCTGCTCAAATACCACCACCTGATGTGAGATTGAATTCGCTGTACACACTCTGCTCGCACATACCCTTGGTATACAAAGGATATGAAAACCTTCAGTTTGTACATCCAGCTGTTAAGCAGCTCTCAAAGTTCACCCATAGTACAGCTACAGCGTATAACAATTCCTGCACAGCAATCCGTAGAAGACAAGCACATTCTTACCTCACCATTCTCCAAGTCTACGGGTGCCTGCACTCCCCTCCAAAGCAAACAATCCCTTTCTTACAACTGCATCTCCACCTGGGGAATGATCCCCTAACCCCTCTTACTATCACTAAGCCTCTGCCCAGCTGAAGTCTAGAAGCAATCAGCTCCTAACGAGCACCTCCAGGTTTTGTGCCCAGAGAAACAAAGCGCTGATAATACCTCTTGGGGGTCAACCACCTACAACAACTTCTCAAATGATTATAGATTTCTCTGGATGGTTCAGAAATAAGAGAATAGTAAGATGATGTTTTGAAAGGGAGAGCAGGGAACATCTACAAAAACCTCAGGGATCTTAACATCCCTTTTTAGTATCCAGATAAACAGTCAAGCTGAAGTTGTTGAAGTGTTAGACTAAGGATAATGAAGACTAATGTAAACTAAGCTGTTGAAGGGTCTACAGCACAAGTCTTGTCAGGAGCGACAGAGGGAACTGAGGTTATTTAGCCCGGAGAAAAGACGACTCAAGGGAGACCTTCTTGTTCTCCAACACTAACCTGAAAGGAGGGGGTAATGAGATGACTGTCAGGCCTCTTCTCCCCAGCAACAAGAGATAGGTTGAGAAAAAATGGTCTCAAGTTGTGCCAAGGGGGGGCTTAGATTAGATTTTAGGAAAAATTTCTTCACCAAAAGGGCTGTCAGGCATTGGAACGGGCTGCCCAGGGAGGTGGTTGAGTCACCATCCGTGGAGGGATTTGAAAGACTGTCGATGTGGTGCTTAGTGGTGGACTTGGCAGTGCTAGGTTAACAGTTGGACATGATGATCTTAAAGGTATTTTCCAACCTAAATGATTCAATAATGGCTCTGTTTATGTGGCATTTTTGGACAAATCTCAAGTCCCGAAGGGTTATTATTTGTTTCTTTATTTGTCCTGGAGTACAGACTAAAAGCAGTAGTTTCCAGACTCACACTTTTTCTCAAGGTCTTCTGCTTTGCTGCTAGCCAAGATGACAGCTTGAATTTATATGTACTTTAAACGAATATTAACTTCAGAAACCCCAAAAAAGAATTACAGATACCAGCTCATTTCACAGAACAATGAAGGAGGTTTTGTGCATCCAGAGATCAGTATCTCATTGCTGGATATCGCACTTCAGGTGTGTCTGTGCATGAACAGAAAACTGAAAGATACTTAATGTCGTGGTTTAACTCCGG
>NW_010228436.1:0-13294 GCF_000690775.1 Eurypyga helias
CCTGGCTGAACCCAGCACAGCCCATATATGCAACATAATAGATTTTGGTGGAGTTGTGGTTCAGTATTTGCATCTGACTAGATCCCTGGGGTATCTGAACCGCCTTTTGAAAGAAACAGGCTGGTCAGTTCTGGAAGCACAGGATGAAAGTATTTGCCTGTTTAACATCACAGAGAATACCCTCAGCTTGGGGCCACACCTCGAGAGCTGTCCTCTGGGGAAATCAGATAGCTATTTCATCCAGAACTAAAAAATCCCACTGGCAAGAATGAAAACTCTCACCTTTACAATAAACTGAACCATCAGTGAGAAAATTAATGAGAGAAGTCCTACACCTGACTCATTAATTTCCTTTGTAGAATAATATAAAGCTTTTATCTACAACCTCATCATGACTGAAAATATATTTGTGTCTGCTTGGAAAAAGCTGCACTGGATTTTCATGCCAAGGCATGGGTAGCAGGGGGTTATAGGAGTGGCCTCCATGAGGAGACACCAGTGCTGCACCATGACGGACACAGCCGCTTCCAGCTGGCTCCAGACAAACGCCCCGGCACAGCTGAGCCCCTCAGACGTGGGCAGGTGCCTCAGGGAAAGCCTGTGCCAGGAAGGGCAGAAAATGTTGGGCAGAGAGAGAAGGAGGGAACAAAAAGAGCAAGAAACAGCAGAGGGAACACCAAGGTTGGAGGAGGAGGAGGTGCTCCATGCTGCAGCAGATGTCCACAGTGCAGCCCATGGAGTACCCCGCACTGCAGCAGAGCAGTCAGACATGCCCTGATGGAAGCTGCAGCTCATGGATAGCCCACACTGTAGCAGGTGAAAAGGGTGAGGAGAAAGGAAAGACAGAAAGGAGTTGTTATGGAATGACTGCAACCCCCAATTCCCCATTGCCTCTGCTGGGCAGGGTGAGAGGAAGGGGGGGAGTCAGAAATGATGGAATTAAGTTGAGCCTGGGAAGAAAGGCAGTGGATGAAGTCTCTTGTCTCTTTATTTCTCACAATCTACTTATATTTTAATTGGCAATATTCAAGTTAATTTTCCCCAAGTCTGTTTTGTTCAAGACAGTAACTGGTTAAGCACTCTCCTCATATTTACCTTCACCCATGAGCCTTATGTTATATTCTCCCCCTGCCCTGGTTGGGGAAGGTGAGGGAGTGAACACTGGGTAGGCATCTGGCTGCTAGACAAGGTCAACCCATCACAGGAGAGTTGACACATGTTCCTGAAAAAATATTTGCAGTAAGATAAAGCTTATGTCTTCCTAGAAGCATCAGTAATATGAACAGAATTATTTCTTGCACCTGCCATATGGAACACAGTGGAAAAGTTTTCTGTGATCTTTTACTGCCCAGACTCATCCTACTTGACTTTAAGCACTTAATTGAGGCATCTGCATTAGCAGCTTAGTCACTCCAGTCAACAAAAAGGAACAGGAGCCTTCAGAGGATGATTCAAGTCTTTACTTGGACAAAATTTCACTCTGGAGGTGTTGGGCTCTCACCATTGATTATAGAAGAAGCCATAGACAAGTGCATTCTTAATAATGTGTTTCAGTTAAATGTCTTAAGTTAAAGAGGATGAACCAGGGCATCTGTGGCTGAGGACTTAGAGCACTTGATCTTTCTTCTATGAAAGGAAATTGTGGTAATAACACTTTATAATCTGCTTTTATTGTATTGCTCACACTAGCCATACAGTTTATTCTAACTTTTCATACACAATTGAAATGTCCCTTTCTCCTTAATACATGAGACTATTTTGACATTTGATATTTTTGGACTCATGGTTTAAGGTAGATGCATGTTTTATTGTTGTAGTTACTTTTTAGACATGTGCTGTGCTTCCAAAGTAGTATTTCTTGCAGAGGATAACACTATCAAAATAAATTAAACATCATTAAAATGAACATAAGATTAGGAGTGCAATTTTAAAATCCAAATGACACAGTTTGCACACTGAACAAATGCCATGTAATACCTAAAATCATCCCTCTTGAATTTAACCTTTGGGTAAAATATTAATCTCATTCTTTTTCATGCCAATTCTAGAAATCATCATGTAACACTATTCCAAAACTGGAAGATGATGAGAGATAGATAGATGAACTTTTTGTTTGAGGGATGTTAGTCAAACTATGAGCATAACTATTTATGAGTTAAATAATGTCTCCTTTCAACAGTTTTTGTTCTCTCCTCCTAAATTGACTGCTGTTGAGATGATGATCTCCTTCATGAGCATACAGCAAATAAACACAATCAGTTCCTGTTAACCAAAACCTTTCTTTTGGGTGATTTTAGTGATTTTGTAGAAGGAACACCTCTGATCAAGCTCAGCATCATGCATGTTAGAGTCATTTCATAAATACAGTAATTGGCATGATTGACAAGAGGAACCTGAGCAGCTGGGAAAAATGGTTCTAGTTCTCCAATGAATTTGTAATGACAGTGATATAATTTTGGGTTGTTTTTTTTTCCAGCTATATTCTTCATAGTAATTTTTGGCTTCCTGTCTGTCTCCTTCTTATTGTAAACATCATTTGTTGAATTTCTCAAAATTTGTGTTTAGCTCTATTACATGTACTTTCTCAATTTTTGCCTCCTAGAGAGTCAAAATGCAGGGTGCTGCATTTTCTTTAACAGCAATACTTATTTTGAATTATCTTCTTGCTGTTGCAGGATGCCAAGTTGCTTTTCCTGCTTAAATCACCACATATAATCAATTTCTGCAGCAAATTACCGTCTTGTTTTTGGTTTTGTTTTATATAATGAAAACTGTATAAAAATGTGTTAGAGGAAACAGTCCAGTCCTTTGTAGTAGCTTGGCTTCTCTCCAACACTTGCTCCCTTTGGCCTTGCCTTAAACTCATCTGATTTTTTTCAGGTTTTCTCTACACAGAACATTACAACAGGAGATCTGCAGTGGTTATGAAAAAGCTGAACTTTGCACAAAAAGGCAGAATCCTCCCCCAACCTGTCCTCCTAGGAAAAAAAAAAAAAAAAGAAAGAAAGAAAAAAGTAAGGCTAGGACTTATCCACACCTAGGTTTTTACCCAATGCTTTAAGACTCATTTCTTTTGTCATTTTTAATGAATTGTACTCCCTGACCAGTCGATTCCACCACTGGTTAGCTGATATCTTGCAAAAAGGCAGTGGCTATATATTAAAGACAAGAGCCATAACTTGAAAAGAGTCGCTTAATTCAGTTTTTGTCCCAGTTGTGTACGCTAATAAGGTAATTTGCAATATTTATGATATTAAGATGAGTCAAATCAGCCCACTGAATCTGACAGACCAATGTGTTGTTGAGAGCTGGTTGTGCCTCCAAAATTAGGTGCTAATCAGTCTTTCAGCAAATGTGCAAATGACTTGTGGAATTCTGAGACCATTGAACAAGCTTCTGATAATGAAACAGCAGTATGACTTCATAGAAGTTGAATACTTATTTTGATTGAATATTTCATCTAAGATATAAATTCTCACCCAATGGTATGTGGTATAAATACATACCCTAAAAAGTACCAGGGAAGTGGTAAGGGGTGTTCTGATGAAAGAGGAGGTGACCAGTCCCTGTGTTGCCAGTGCAGTCACAGTGATCACAGCCTGCTTACTGACCACACGTACACGGGATGGCCTCTTAGCCGTATGTTACAGGTGCTTACACAACCCTGTATGATGCTATTTTGGAGTCCCCTTGTTAGACTCGGAATTGTGGTTCTGCTGAACTCCTGATAGTTCTAAAGCTTACTAGTTGATAAAAAGTTCCAAACCATCACAAGCTTTAATCATGCCATGCCGAGACATTTTTGTACAAATTTCCTTTTGTTCCATGGGTACATTTGTAATAATGCAGTGTTATCAGGCACGTTTTATAAATGTTGCAGGTTGCTTGAAAAATGTCAGGGTTTTTTTCCCCATAATTCATCTATATAGCTGTCTTGCACCAGGCAACAACACTATTTTCACTCTATAGCCCACTTCTCAATAAGGCCAATCAGTCACACATACTCTTCCTGCTGGCTGAAACCCTTTTTCCTTTACCATGTTGTGGACTTATGCTGTCTAGACTTAAAAATTGCCTCTTTGACACTCTTAAAAGAAGAAGCAAAACTGAAACAGGCAAATTACAGCAGGAACAGGTTGTACCAGCACTGAAGCTTTATTGTAATATAATGAAATTCTATCATCAGGCGAAGAAAAACACAGAACTGATATGAAAAGCAGTTTAAAACTCATGTATCATCACTGCTCTTCCTCAAGTGATTACAATTTCAAAAGATGTGTAAGAATAAATTTGCATTGTTTTTTATGTTCTTGTAACAGAAATTGGTTATATGAATGGCTTAGTGAGGAACTAATAATTGACTTGGGGAGCATAAGAAGCAAAATTTCTCTGATGCAGCTGCTGTCTCATTTTTAGATAAGGATAAAGAATATGAATATCCCAATAAAGAATAAAACATTTTCTGTTAAACTTGTTTTACTCCCTCCTGTCATAAGACAACATGAAAATGCTTATGTTCCTATTGAGAACAATATCTTAACCATCTTAAAAACATTCTTATGCCAGGAAAATAGTGTGCAGTTTTCAAATACTTCTTGCATGGCACTAGGTACGACCATGTTTTACCCTTCCTGCTAGATGAGACCAAAGGCCTACCTATATCAGTACATTTCCTTTAACAGTGACAAGAAGCAGGTATTTGGGGAGAAGTATATTATACAGGCCTTCCTCAATGTAACATATTTCTAACTTCAGTGGTGCATCAATATGAGGACCTCTGAATCAGAGAATGTGGCTGGATCATTGTGTTTAAAAGCATCAATAACTTTAAATATAATTTTTCAAACTTTCCTCTTTGAACCCTTTTTTATGTTTTCCCTCTAAAATACTCTCTTGCACAGAGTTAATTCCACACTACAAGCAGTATGAAAATATATGTCCCTTTGACATTAAGTACATGCCTTAAATCTGATGAGAGTCTGTGTGCTTCCAACTTCTCATATTAAGAGTAACAGTGAGTTATGATACCACAGGCAATCACTGAGCCAACCATGATTTTACAGACCTGTATTATATTCCTTCTCATTTATTTCCAGAAAGAGGAATCCCAATATTTAGTTTTTCCTCATATAAATTTATCCGCTACAGGGGTCATAGTTTGTCCCCTTCTATGTTTCTTTTCTGGTTCTACTTGATAGCTGGAGTGGCTATCTGAAATGTGTAACCAACTACTTCCACATCTGAACAGAACCTGACAAAAAAAAAAGCCCATTCATGTCTGAGATTTAATTTTCAGTCCACTTAAATAAAACAAATGGTAAAAAGCATCTATCAGCAATGCTGGTTGGAACGAGCCCAGAGGAGGCCACAAAGATGCTTAGAGAGCTGGAGCACCTCTGCTATGGGGACAGGCTGAGAGAGTTGGGCTTGTTCAGCCTGGAGAAGAGAAGGCTCTGGAGAGACCTTATAGCACCTTCCAGTACCTGAAGGGGCTACAAGGAAGCTGGGGGGGACTTTTTACAAGGGCTTGTAGTGACAGGACAAGGGGTAATGGGTTTAAACTCAAAGTGGGAAGGTTTAGATTACATATGAGGAAAGAAATTCTTCACATAGAGGGTGGTGAAGCACTGGAACAGGTTGCCCAGAGAAGCTGTGGATGCCCCATCCCTGGAAGTGTTCAAGGCCAGGCTGGACGAGGCTTTGAGCAGCCTGGTCTAGTGGAAAGTGTCCCTGCCCATGGAACTGGGTGATCTTTAAGGTCCCTTCCAACCCAAACCATTCCATGATTCTATGATTCTGTCTTAAGGTTCTAAAAAGTGTAATTATTTCAAAAGATAAACTGATTTTTTCAAGTTATTTCAATTAAAAACAAAAATATTTGCTTCAGGAGTGACAAGGAGAGGACTATATTATTATGCTTTTCAGAGCTGAGTAAGTGCTGCAAAATTTTTGCTGTGAATATTCAGTAGTAGCTTTAAAGAAATTGACCTCAGGCCTATTTAGCTTCCTGTTGTTACTTTCATAGTCATTTATCACAGATATATTAGCAAATGTCTTTTTTACCTATTCTGTTTATTAACACAGACTGTGCCTAAACAGAGATGTGAAGTTTTGAAATTAAAATTTTGAATTCATAGTTACAAGAATTCACAACAGGAAACATTATGGGGTAATTTCTATCTATTGAAGTGTGGGATGATTTATTGAGGTTGGTTAATGTAATAATTTAACTACTTCAGGTCCTTGGCAGTAATAAAGAAAGAAACATTTTAATATTGATATCTCATACCTGCTGACTTAAAGGTGACATCAGACTTTTTCTTGGTGTTGGTGTTCCATTATTGGCTCTTTTAAATGTATGAAATCAGACTTCAACCAGCTTGGTCATGCTATCTCTCTTCTAAAATGAAACTATTGTATTTCATTAGAATTACTGAAAACGTAAGGGTGGTGCATCAGTTTGCACATTGTTTGGCACATCGGCTGCAACAAATACAAAATCATATGAAATGCTTTCATTTAATGGTCACAGAGGAGATAAATATCATTGTCTAGACAGCTTTAATGTCCAAATGAGAAGTACAAAGAGACAGAATGGAGCTTGCAGAATGTCTTTTTACAGAGAACAGGGTGCTGATACCAACATATTCTTGACATAGAAAGTTTTCTTGTTGCCTCCCATCTCTTACTAAATTCCTGCAAGAAAATATTGCAAGCGCTGTCCAGAAAGTAGCTATTGAGCACGTACTGATCATTCATGCCGGATCAATTGTAGGATCCATCAGACTTTTTTCTCAGGTACAATTGATGTTGTTTTGAATGCCTGCCTTTTTATTTTCCTAGATGTCTAAACAATGGCAAGGCAAGAGTGATACATTTTTTTTTTCAAAGTAACAAAAAATACTCAGCCTAAATGCCACTGAAATTTGTTGGTAAGCAGATACTTTTGACCTCTTTTGTGTAAGAGTCCTGTTATTCTTTTTCTTCCATATCTTTACAATTCTTTCACCGTTTGTTCAAGTAAATGAACAGACAGATTAAAACCTTCATAGAAAATAAGCAATATTCTAAAAAAGATGCCAAAATTGACTTCGTCCTGGCATAGAATAGATCTTGTTTCTCTAAAAAGTGTGTAAAATGAACCATGACATTTAATAAAATATTGGTGTTCTGTTGTATCTTTTTATGTGTCAGAGGTTAGCACATCCAATGCAACGTAAAAGGCTGTGGATATCCGTGGCTCTCGTGAAAGGGTAAATCAGCATTCAAGGGAAATACAGCATTTGCCTTCCAGTCAGTCAGATAGCTTTGAGGATCAGTCAGTCATGAGTCCACAAGCTTGAAAACAAGGAACAGGCTATCACAGAGCAGAGTATGGAAATACTGAGAATCTCTTCAAATAATGTCTGAGGAAGGAGTCCTAAATTAAAGATTTTTCATAATAGAGCTTCAACTCTTGAAAAAATCAAAATGGTAAAAGATCTTTGGGTTTTTAGGCCTTTTTTTTTTTCATTTTTAGAGTGAGATATAAGCAGATACAGCATACAGCATGGTTGGGTTTGTTTATGTTCATTGGACAGGCTGTAAAAAGACATTTAGGAGGTTAAAATGCATCCCTAGTTCAAAATCAAAAGTCCTATTAATGTTTTAACATATAATGGCCTGTTTCCAGCTGTTATAGAGAAAAGAAATTAAAAGAACAAATTATTCCTGTAGGGACCTCAAGAAGGTTTGTCATTTTAGGGAAAACTGAACTGTCTATCTCATGATGGTTTAACAGCACTATACTGGCTCCATCTTCCTAGCAAGATCTGTGTTATAAATTCCCACAGCCATTTCACAAATGATTTCTCATTTGGAAAGCTGTTTTCATTCACTGTCTGTAACTTTTCCTCTATTTTTACCACACATTATTAATTTATGAAAGGATTTATTCTTTACCTAATTTTATATAACTTCTGTAGAGTTCAAGAAAGACTGAAGCCTATCTTAACTGAATCTGAGGTCTATATACCAAGTGTGATTGAGACAATACTTGTACTTTGAGGACAGACAAAATGTTGGTCATATTTTGGTAACACATAGCTCTTCAAAACAATTGACATGCAGTTCATAAAGTGGAATGGCTGAAAAATGGCTCATGATTGCCATGGACCAGACCCCAAGATGAGGAGAGGAACATGTTAATTGAAAGTCTCTAATGTGCATCTTCATAAATGAAAATGAAGACTCAGGTGCAGAATTGTACATCAAAAAAAAAAAAAAAGCTCAAGATCATCTCATGACCTTTCTTACAGATAAAAGGTCTTTTTAAAATAAATATAAAAAGGAAAAAAATCACTTAAAAACTTATACCTTATATATTTCTATTGCAAATTAAGAAAAAAATTGAAATTTTCTGTTTCAATATGTACTACATTCACACCTCTTTCTGAAGTGTGGAGCATGTGAGTTAGTAAAGGACTAGAAAAAGCAGAAACTTCTTTAGCCAGTCTCATATTTATGGTTGCTCAAGTCAGATGAAGTAGGCTTGCATTTTCAGATACATTTATAAAATGCTTCGAAATCAGCTGCAGCAGCAATATACTATTTCAAAATGGCTTTTACAGAATGTTCAAACACTACACGTACGTTGTCAGAACTACCTTGTTTTGTAGTTCCTCTTATTACTGGGTTAATAGTTTAAAAATTGTCAAAGAAATGAAATCTGGAAGAGCTGTCAAAATTCAGAAAAATGCCTTGAGCTGAATTCTTTGTTTATCTGAAATACCATGGCATAAAAAATAAGAACTGCCAAAACCTGCCAGTGTTTAAAGGAAATCAAGGTGTCAGCAGAAAGAAATCTGTTATCAATAAAATTTCCATACTAAAAACACAGGATAGGTTTTCAAACAGTGTCACTTTAGATATTCATAAGTAAAAGGTAGATTTTCTTCCTGAAAAGGTTGCCTGTTGTGGCTCATTTCAGTGTTATAAACTCATTGATGTGCAGTCATTTCACTGCCGTTCTTGTCAGAAAATTCAGCAGCTTGCTGTTACTCCGGGCTTGCCTGGCATCGGTGACAATTTCCACAGCCTCCTAAAAGCTCAGTTAGCAGCAGATAACTCAGCATCTTCAGTTCTGAACAAAAGGGTTCTGTCTGAAGTCAATGGAGAATTGCATCATGTGCAAAGAGATCAGTTTAGTCTAGCCCAGACTCTTAATTTAACAAGACCAAAAAAAGTCAAGCAGATGAAAAGATTTAGAGTTAGGTAGTGGTAGAATTGAGATGGTTAGAGCAATAGAAATTTGTCTCCTTACACACATACAATAAGCAGCTGTCTTTAATTGCATCATAAACTCAGCCTTTACCTCACTGTGAGGGTTCCTCCACTGAGCTCCTACTCCAGCTTTCTCAGCCGGTCCTTCCACTTGATTTCCATGTCTAGACACAGGTTTTCAATGTCTAATATTCTAATAAATATTACATTTGTGTTTCATTTCAGGGACTTCTTCCTCATTGCCACTCAAGCCAGAAGGGAAAATAGAGATTGAAAGAGGTGGCTGATATGCCCACTGCCAGACTCAGGATCTGCAAGAAAAGTCCTGCTCTTCAGCTGACAAACAATGAGGCTCACTTAATCCAAAATACACCTTTGATGAGCTTGCCTAACCACTAAGACTCTACTCCAACCTGTGTGATTTTTTTTTTCAGTGTGATCCTAAATGGTTGCAATTTATAGGCATAAACAAAAAAAAAAACCCACCATTGTGGTTTTGTGGTTTATTTTTTTTCCTTGAGGACATTTCGGGTTTTTTGAGTGCTTGAATATGTTCCGTTCAAATTGTGTTTATATAACACTATTACAATTAGTACATACTATTTATATAATAATGTTATATGTTTTACAACACTAAACAGAAGGACATGTCTAGCATGGGAAGTGTTTGCGCTAACAGCTCTAGTCTTGGCCAAATTATAATTGATGGCAATATAGTCTTAGGAGAAACATTAGAAAGGTTTGAGGCAGTCCTACTAACACCATTGATAATAAGTTTTGGTAACAATGTTTTTTCACCCCAACAGCTACCCCGGAGTCCCTTATTCTGAGTTTTGCTTTACTCCTGAGCTCTAGACAAATACATTTATTTGTTGGTGGACATTTGTGTACCTGTGTATGATTTGCATTTCCCTTTCAGATCTTCTAATTTCACATTTTTTTTAGTATTATCCCATGAAACCGAACGCTAAAGTAATTATCATGTTCAAGACTGATAGTCTGTGGTGTAACACTGCTCTGAAGGGCCAGATTTGGATGGGGTTTTCCACATGTGCGATTTTTTACTGACTCCAAAAACATACTTACTGAGATCAACATGTTATTTATGAGGTGAATTATGTCTGACCAGCAGCTTCAGAAACTGGCCTGTGTTTAAAAACTTTCACAGCTGATATTACTAGCCTATCAGTTTTTCCTAGAGATCTAGCAACAGAGGACTTGAACTATTCTCTACTGTTCCCACACAGGAGGGACAACCCAGAACTCTAGCACTTTGCACCCTGAGGCAAAAGTTTCCATGCAGATAGAGTCGAATGGGTGATTAAGCCTAGGCTCATGCTGGAAGTTGCATAAAAAGACCATCATAAACATGAAGCTGTCAGAGGGCAGACTAGAAGTATGCCAAGGCCGTTCTAATATAATGATGAGTTCAAGCAAACGACTAAGTTTCTATAAGCATTAAATTCCTTATAACTAAGCTATTTCTCTTGAAATACTAGAAGTACTTGCTTCCATGTTCATGCACTGAAATTGTGAATCATTAAAAAAAAAAAAGGCGTCAGTATAAGATTGTATCCATCCAGAAGATTATATTCAATCTCATAATCCTCAAAGGTGGCATTACCTCTTCACCCATATATGCACACACAAAATTTAAAAAAAAAAAAAGGTAGAATGTTATTCTATCAACATCTATGCAGTGTTTTCCCAGATTTAGAACATGACATTCTGGGTTCTAAAAATAACTTCTGGAAATGTGTTGACCTGCAGTGCATAATTTTGATAAGAAACAGATATTTTAACAATTTCACTCACCATGTAAATTAAATGTATTTTAGTTGCACAGTGGACAGGAATATTTTTGCCTTTTGGAGGGTTGGATTTTTTTTTTTTTTTTTTTTTTTGCATAATGCATGTTATGAAGTCATAATGTTTTTAATATGCCTCTTTTAAAGGTTACAAACATTTTCTCTCATATCTGAATAAATGTTTTTGCTGTAGGTGTTATATTCTGGGAAGCTTACTCTACACTAGGTACTCCTGAGAGAAGATAACTCCTTTCAAACTTATTTAAAATGTATTGAATAAGATCATTGCTTACCAACTGGAATTATTACAATTTCACTTCTACGGGAGAATATTTCTGTCTGCCTGTCAACACTATATGTCCTGACCACCACTTTCATTTTATCTTTATAAGCATAACCATCACTATCCAGCACTGTGGCAGAAACATTTAAAGAAAAGTGGGAGGGGAAAAAAAGCCTGTCTTAAAACCAGTATTTGCTGATATTTAAAAAAAAAAAAAAAACACAAACAAAACCACAATAAAATCTAATTACTATCCTTCTTTATCTTTGTATTAGCAAGTTATTACTTGGTATAAAAATAATAGTGATTTTTACATCTTGAAATTTCTTCACTATGAGGCCCTCAAAAATATGTTGTATTTGAATTACAGATTAATTTTAGTTACACCCTTTCTGCATTTTGCCAGTGGTTGTTACTAACTTAAGTATGAAAAGAGAAGGGGAAGCATGGTGGTGCACTCTCTCAAAACTTACATTTTCTGAATCTTCATCAGTCTTTAAATATTGAACAGTTTGTGCCATTGGTACTTTTTGGTGTCTTCAATGAAAATTAATAGTTTGAGATGAAAAAAAGTAATTCATAGAAATAGTCAGATGTGGACAAGTGGCATATACGGGAAGAAAGCCTTAAATCTGTCATCTTGTGGGAAATGTTTTGCAGCTTATAGGTAAACTCAGCTTGTAGTGCTACTTAGTAAAATTCACCTAGACTTTCTGTCTTTTGCTTGTCATCACAGGCCTTTGTTTCATTTTCTTCAGTTGTTGCTTACTCCAGTACCTTATCACAACAAATTAATCGCTAATTAACAGGAGGGATAAATGTTGTTCTCCATTTACTTTTTCTAGTCAGGCCACTGTCCTATCAATGGAATTTTAATCCTGCAAAAAAATAAGATATATCCCAAATGAGAAAACTAATTACAACTTGTACAGTAAATGAAACTTGTTTTGCTCACTTCCTGGGATATACAGACGCTGAATAGTTCTGTTAAGCCACAAAAGTCTCCATTTCATTTGTTTTAAAACAACATAGTCATGGTCCTCTCATAAGAGTATGTGGAGGGACCAGTAAAGAGGAAACTGAAGAGCTCTTCAGAAAGCTTACTGAGCTCCACGCTTCCTTATCTTTTTGACTAAACAAAATTGCAGCCTAACCCCTGTTCTAGGCATACTATACAGCAGTGAAATTGATCTTTTCTGGTAGTCTCTTTTTTTTTTTTTTTTTAATTCTAGCTTTACAGCTTTTCTTGCAACTATCCATATATACTTATATCTATTTATATATGTATGCACATGAATATATATATATATGTAGGTGTGCATATACAAATGTATCTAGTATGTGTAGGGCTTCAAACATGAGGGTACAACAGAAGCATCACTCTGTTCGTTGCTGTATTTTATTTCATTCTATTTGTTATTCCAGTGTCTCCTGTTCTCAAAGTATTACAGATTTTCCTTAGCAATGCGTAACACCAATACAAAAGATATTAAGAGACAGAGTTTGAAAACAGTAGGGTTGTTCATCATATCTGAGTATACAAAAATTAATTTGGAAAGGACACAGATACTAGTAGATAGAAACTAATGCATTATACTTGAATCCTTCTGTAGTTAGTTAAAAATAGAGACATCTAAACTGCCACCAATACAGCTGCAGAGTTAACCACTTCTTGAGATGAATGTCTTCTTTCTGGATGAAAATGTTCTCATCATTTATACTCAGTTCTTATTTTTAAGGTTATCTATGTCATCATAAGCAGTAAGAACATTGTTTGTTTCAGTGAAAGCTGAGACTCTAAGACACTTTGTATGATAATATTTTTCACTGGAGATTAAGGGGATAGAAATGCACTACCCCTACACTACCAAGTTTACAAGTGATAATTTAAACAAGGGTAATGTAACTGTGTATATGTGCGAAATTGTTATTTGTCTCTTTC
>NW_010228436.1:13325-26637 GCF_000690775.1 Eurypyga helias
AAGATATCTTTTTATTGAATATTTCAAAGTATGCAATAACAATTGCATTTAAGGGCAAATATTTCTTTATTACACAAAATAGTTTATATCTGCCCTCACTAAAACCAGCACACATGTTGATATCAATATTTTAAAGAAAATAGCAATTTCAAAGTTTGGTATTATTGTCTGTAGTAGATATTTGTCCAAATCAGTGGTAAGATTCTGGATTTATATGCATACATAGCTAGTATGTTGTTAGCTTGTAGTTTTAACTTGGTGATGATCCTTATATGAATATTCATTCACAGATGCCTAAGATATAGTCACGACTGAGAATATTAATATTATCTCATTAGAATTTTTGAATTTTAAATTCTCAGACTTTTTTCTGCAATACTTAATGGAGATGTTTTTGAGCTATAACTTTTTTTTTTTTTTAACATATCATTTCATTTCCAAGATATCTCTTTTCTCTATTTTTTTTTTCAAAACTTATTAGCTGGAAGGTTTGTGTTGTTCGTGTCTATTTGTCATATTAGTTTGCCAGAAAACCATGACAACCATGTCAAATTACATCAAGCCAAACTCTGTCCTGGGCTTCTGATAACAGAGCGCTATAGGAAAAGTATGGCTTGAAGGTTGTTGGAAGACAAGTAGATTTATCTTCATCACAGAAGTACTATAAGAGCTGCAATAATTTATTGAATGTTCACACAATATGATGTTTTGTTGTACCATAGTAATGTGAAATTTTCAATAGCCTATGCTTTACAAAAAAATGTACAGAACACTGGGCTTAATTTTATAGGGGTATCTGTAATCCCTGCTAGGGAAAGGATTCTCTTTCTCCAAAGGAAGATGGTGATGTGGTAGAGATAGCTTTCATTCTGGCCCCAGAAAAGAGCCAAATACTGAAACAGGAAATTAAAAAGTGCTCAGTGAAGTTAAATACGTTACAAGATATTGCTGCCCTAGCTATAATGTTAGAAATGTAGCAAAATTTCATCCCCTGGCTGCAGGAGCTCGACCAGCAAATCTTCTGGCACAGATGCAGATAAACCAGGCAGAGTGGCTTTCTGCTTCTGTATTATGTAGTATGTGACAAAAGACAGTCTATGAGAAAAATGTACATTATCATATGCTGCTGTTGCTACTGTTACGCTCGGACGCCTCTGGAGTTTGGACAAGCCCAGGCACACAGAGAATGAGCTTTTCTCATTTCATCCCTGGACTAATGAAGCACAAAGACTAAGTCTGCAGAACCAAAGAAGAATTGGTCTGTTTCTTGAAGTGTGTTATGGCTTTCTCTGGCAAAGTCTGTATCTTTCAGAGAAGACTGCTCAATTCCTTTTTTTGTAGCATTTCCTTAATTTCCTATAGGTCAGTCCAAAATACTGGCTACCTGTTCACCAAAACTCTGTTGACTCCTTTGAATAATTGTCACCAGGGATTTCCTACGCAGTGTTGCCAGTTTTATTTTCAGTCTTACAAATATTGGTGGGTTTAGCCCTCATAGTAAGAAGAAAAAGTTTTGTATATTTTCAAAATACCAAAGGCAAAGAAATATCTAGCATTCATTGATTTTTTTAAAAACTCATATTACTTTTATTGTTGTTGTGACTTTAGTGAGATAGACAAATAGATTCTAAAAAGAGAAAGAAAATATCAACCCCATTGAATTTCCAACAAAGTGTTCTTTTGGACCCAACACATACCTCCCTTATACCAAAAGGACTCTGATTTCTGTGAGGTTTGGATTAGACTCAAGAAGCCATGTGTGTAATCATCATCAAGGGAGCAAGAGACAGCGATTTCATGTAATTCCTACTTTGGGGCTCTGTCAGGTACAGCCTAGGTTTAACATATCCATGTTTCCTACATGCCACCTCTCTTGTGCCACCACTGCAGCAAAATGTGACAATTTTCTGTACTGTTAGATACATGTGGGAGTTGTGAGAAGGCATTGAGTCCAATAGTATCCAATAACTTTCATTCGCATCGACACAGCACTGCATTTTTTTCAAACTATGATGACATCAAAATTCAGCTTGTATCCCTGGACAGGCCAGCAGACCAAGTAAAACAGCCATGACATACTCACATTCTCAAGGGAGCTAGGACCCTCAAGGTGTAATGAGTCATCTTTAGAGCAAAAACAAGACCTGGAACTGTTTGGGTTGGGTGGATAGATCAAGATAGTTATATGGTTAGACTCTCAAAGTTTGCAAGTTATTTCTGACATACTCTGTGTTGTGCAATGTTGCCTTTAAACACATCACATTGACAAGGAAGGAAAGAAATAGTCTGGGAAACAAACATGACCATTCGGCTGATTCTGTGGAAACCCCAGCCCTTTAGTGAGCACAGTGGGCTTTTTGTCAGTCGGTTGTTTTTTGATTGCAAACTGGAGTCACAAGGGACAGATGCCAGTGAAATCACTATCTCCAAACTGGCTGTGAAATAGATGGAAAACCCTCAGCCAGAGAATAGAATTCTCTTCCTCCAGTATAAATTTCCATAGTTTCCTAAATAAATTATGAGCTACATTGGCCCATGGTTTCCAGACACTTGTGCAGTCTGATACCAGGAAATTCATTAATAATTAAGAACTAGTGTTCTTCCCACTGTATGTTGGTGCCAAAATTCTTATTTATCTTACTGGGAACAGGAGAAGGTCTTTTTCATTCAACCTTGCCTGCTGGTAAGGAAAATCAAACTTCTTCTAAGGCCAAAAATGCACTAACTCCATATTTTCATAGTAAAAACAGTAAATAAAGTTAATGTTGCAATTCTTCAGTTTTGCCAAACTGCCATCTAAAGCAACAATAAGAATATGAGTCCAGTTTGTCCTGCCAATTTCTGAAGGTATCACAGAGGTTAAATAACAAATACCTAATGTTTCTGTTTCGGATGGTGTTATAAAGGAAATTGGATAAACACTGGAGCATAAATCAAGAAAAGGTGCTAGAAAATGATGCCATCAGTTAGAAAAATGTGCCATACTAATACCTGATCTGTCCTCTTGCTGAAAGTAGAAAAGAGAAAAGCATTTAGTATCTTGAACAGTCTAGGCACTGATTGATTGCATCCCGTAATACTTTCTAATGTATCTTCTAGAATACCTTATAAATCATATGCAGGTTATTTCTCTTTAAATGCTACTTTTTCAATTCTCAATTGCTCAACTCTCAAAATAAAGAAAGAAAATTAGGGTCTGAGCAGTTGTTTTTTTCTCTTCCTACTGAGGGCCTTGATTAAGTTCAGTGTTTAGGTGCATGTATAGCCTGAAGCAGGTCTGCAGTCCCATTAAAAATGTGTGCTTAAGTACCTTTGTGAATGAAGACCGTTTTCAGTCTTTCAAAACACCGTGACATTTGGTGCATGTTAGAAAATCATTCTACAGGAAAAAGGTCACACAAAGAAACAAGGACAGCAGTTCTTTCCATGAATATAATTATGAGTTCAAGTTTCAAATCCGTGATACACTGAGTTTTACACGGCTTCGCATTTCACTGCTAGTGTGCGTGCGTGCGTGTGTGGCTTTTACAGCTGTTTGTGTATGCAAGTTGACTAGAGAGTTGTAACCACTCTAAGGAGCCCCAGATCATGAGAAAGCTGTGAAACCCCTCTGCTGTGAAAATTGTCCATAGCACAAACTAGAGAAGGCAGTTGTGCTACTTCCATTCTGCTCTTTGCAAAATGTTTGCGTGGCAAAAGGAGATGGGGAAATCCTGAGAGGTTTGGAATATAGATGTGGTGTTGAGGATCTCATGCACCTGGATCAAAAACAGTAGGTCACATGGATAGAAAGAGAGGGCACATTTACAAAGAGAGGAAAAGTAACTAATGGCCTTGGCCCCTCAAGCATTATCTACACTTCTGTGTTGTTCATTTTTATTTATTTCCGGCTCCTGGGCACTGCCTTCTGTCAAGGTGCAGTTGATTGCAAGCTTGGGTCTATTTGTAACTTCTTGCGGGCAATATCTTGCAATGTCTTTTTTAGGCAAAAGCTACACATTGAGTTTCTTCAAACACAGATGCACACAGGGTTTTGAACCAGATTATATAGTGATGGTGGAGAATATCGTAACTGCTAGAAAGCATGGTTCAGGAAGCATGGTTCAGGAAGATGTTGATAATTATGGGGTTTTAGAGGAGCTGTCAGTGTCGTTAGAGGTGAAATAACTGCTTTTATTACTCCTTTATCCTACTTTTTAAAAGGATGTAGGAAATAAGGTCGAGGGGCTATGTAAAATAGCAATAGAGTAAGTCTGTACCTGAGTCAGGAAACCAAGTTCAGGACGCCTTCTACCATTACCTTCCCTCCCACCTGCTGATGAAAGAAAGCAGAGCACTATATCTCAGTACTTGGACCTGTTTTTAATTGCAACCCACTGATAAGCTGTCCTTCACTAATAGAAATTTATTCTGAAAATATTATAATGTTACATTTCATATATGTTCATTATAACATAAAATGATATTCTGGTTTTCTGTATAGGCATCTTTTGAGGTTCTCCTTATTTTTATTCATGGAATTAGTCATAAATGGAAAACAGCCTGTTGATTCACTCAGTCAATCGCCCATCAAGGGGAAAGGTTAATAAACATAAGCCAACATTTTATAAATAGCAAGACTGATGCACAAAATTGTAACCAAAACAAATGTATGTGCAGCATACAGCAGTCACTTTCCTAACTATAATGACAAGGAAATTCAGAGATTTGTAGGATCACTGTCTTAAAACTCTGCCCTCATATTGTATCTGATGTGGGCATGATTTTCCAGCTTCGATAGAAATCATCTCTCCTTCAGATATGATATACTCTCCCTGTTAGACTTATTTTTGGGGCTTTGAAGACCAACATGAAATGGATTTGAAAGTGTTTCCAGAATCTGACTCCAAACTGAATGATCTGCCCTTCATCATGTGACTGCATTGAGTTTAAACCTGCTCATAATCTAGCTCAGGGTGCTTGTCCTACTTGCAGAGAAGAACCGTGAGGGTTGAGTTCCTCATGGAGACGGTGTGTGGGAGCAGCCCATCACACCATGGCTGCAGTTACTGGGACCTGTGCCAGTGTCACATGAGCCACCCAAGTCCGTCAGTTGCCTCTCTTGATGTAAAGCCTTGGAATTCTTGGCAGTTTTCGTCACCGTGGTGCAAAACCAATTTCCCTAGAATAAACCAGGTCCTTACAGGCAGAAGAAGAGGGGAAAAGAAGGAAATGGGATTGCTCAGCACAGTTCAAGACTGAAGTGCAGCTTTTTAAAGCACATCCGTCCAAAGTAAACTTGCCTGTGAAGTGATACTGCTTTCCTTCTAAGTTATTGTTGAAAGGATTTACATTTAATGGGAACAATGAATAATCCTCCTCCTTCTTCACTCATCCTGTCAATGAGCTCATGTACTATGCAGGACTTAAGGCTTATCACAAAATGCTAGAGGATCAGGGGACTGCAGGGATAAAGTGACTGTCAAGTTCTGCTGATATTAGAAAACACAGAGCTGTTTTGAGTTGCCAGACCTGCTCAGAATATCAACACTGAAGGCTAGTACCACACATAGTACCGTGTCCAGCGTCCTTATAGCAAGACTCGCCTCCTCAGTATGCTGTGTTCAGCAGTGAGATCGAAGTCTGAAAGTGAGGCTGGAGACTGAGGAGCTGATTCCTTTCCATATTGAACTGGCATAGATCAAGATTAGTGCTTTATAAATCACTGGACTAACAACAACATAAAATAGTTGAGGCAAAATAGAAAAAAATATTGTTTATTTTCTGTTATGTCACAGTTTTTTCCACTAAATCTCTACCTCTGAAAAATCGCCTTTTTTGAGAAAGTGAGGATTATTGGACTGGAGGTTACAGTTTTCTCCAGGGTTGATATCAGATGCATTGTATGGACATGAGCAAGTTTTTGTCTTCTAAAAACTGTCAGATTGGCACCATATGCCAGAAAGAAATATACATGAAAACATTACATAACAAAAATGTAGCCCTTTTAGATCTTTCATGGTCAAATTTGTGTGTTATCTCAGGTACAGTAATAGTACAGTATTGATGCCTTGTTTTTTTCTCCAATATTTTCTTCACTGTTCCACATGCAAGAATGGTCAAAGAGAGAGATTTCACTATTTTGCTAAACATGGGTTCAAGGACCATAGACCAGACCACAAGTACTTTCATCTGCACTGCTCTCCTGACCGTGTGGAATAGAAATGTTGTTATATTTTCAGTCACTTTTTTTTTTTTTTACAGGGATATTATGATCAATTATTTTTGCTATGCACATCTGGCCACAGTGATATTAATCTGTGACCTTAGCCACACACAACTGGATGCACAGAGGTCTGTTTGCATTCTGGTAGAGAACCTGCCTTCTTTAAGGTCTGTGGCTGGAATCTCCCTAGTTGGGTAACACCTGACACATCTTTGATGCTCTTGATGTTCTCCAAGCCATTCCTTGCAGACAGATATCCTTGTCATAACTGACATGCTGGACAGCATGTTTAACAGAGACGAAGGATGACAACAGCAGTAGAGAGTGAACTTCTGCCCCTTTCTCTTCTTTCTGACATATTCTGTGAACACCAATTTCCATTTAAAAACCAAAAAGAAATGAAGCGGTCTTTCCAAGCAAATCCTCCCACCATGGAAAGGGACCCAATGACCAGGGCAGTATAGAGCCCTGTGATAGCAGCAGCCTACAGGGCTTCATGGTGCTTACAGCATCAGCACTCCCCTGCCCCATGCCACAAAGTCATCTCCCTCTCCCGAGCATCAACACTGCAAGTGATTCATTGAACACAGCAGAAATAAAGAAATAATGCAGGGAAAGTAAAAATAAGGAGGGAGGACAAGAGAAATGTCAATAATCTCACCACTATTCCCTAAAAAAAGACTAAGAATAACAATTAGCTATAATATAAATAAAAGTTAAGCCAGTCTGGAAGGAAAACAAAGATGTGAACTACTGTTCCAAAATATCAGGATATATCAAAGATATATCTTTGATATAAAGATGATAAGTTTTATGAATAAAAGTGGGTTTCAAAAATATATTCAGGTTTTCATGTATAGAAGAGCCTGGAAATCCCTCTCCTGACAAATGTAAATTATATGTTGATACTTGTATACTTCCTTCATGAATTAAATCCTCTTTGTGCACATGTTCTGTACAGATTTTTTCTTTAAATTACAAATACATTCTTTTATAATGTTGTAAGCACTGGAAAATGTTTGATATTTCAGCTGAAATATTCACAATATGCTCAGTTTGAAAAATTTGGTTCCCTGTGCTCATATGTTCAATTTGCATGATTCACATTTGAAAATGTTGCTAAGTTGAAAGAAATATTCTTCACCAAGTGTACAGAATTTGGTCAAGCAGGCATCTGGCAGAAAGTAATACTGCAACTCAAGAGTGCTTTGATTCAGAAAATCAATAGAAAAAAAAATCAGGTAAAAGACACACAGAATTATTAAGTAATAAACCAGAATGAAAATATGGGTGAAATCTCAGGGAAAAAAACAACAACAACAACAACAACAAAAAAAAACCCAAAAAAACCACCTTAAGTAATTGGACGGGAAATCAGCTACAGATGATACAGAAACCTTGACTACAAACAGTTAATTTCTGGATTAAAATTTTTAAGAAATATATGTTATTAGAAAATTGAGCCATATCAAGTAAAAGGCACAGTTACATGGTAAGAATATTGAACAAACATAGCCTGTGAGGGAATGTCAGTGCTGAGAAAAAGTGAAACGTGACTTGTTACATAGCAGAAAATATAAAGAAATTCATGAAGTCATGCTTTCTGAAATGGGAAAGCATCTGAATTTAGATATTTTATTTTCCAGTTATTCTGAAAGATAGAATAGACCTTACACTACAAGACAGGAGAGATGCTATAAGGTATATAAGTGTGTAGGCTGTTTAAAATAGTAAACAGACATTGTTTATAATAGTAAACAGCCTTAGTTGTTTGCAGAGAGTAGTCTAAAAGTTTGCCAGCAAGGTACCACTCACTGCACATGATGAGAAGCAGCACCGTTGTTCATCTGTTAAAATTTTACTTTAACCTGAGAAGCTGAGGCACAGAGACAGAGGACTTAGAAATAACTTTGGAGAAGGCAAGCTGCCATGGCCTCGGCAGTCCTTGCAGGCAGCGCTCATCATCAGCGCCCAAAGGCTGGATGCAGGAGGCTAATTACTGAAGCTGTCAAGATGATATGGAAGACACAGAAGTCACAAGTGGCAGCCTGGAGAAGATCCTGAGGGTTCAGTAGAACATACAAACATCTGTCATGTAAACATCTCCAGGGAGATTCACATCCAGAGCCCTCCAACCTCCACTGAGGAATGCCAAGCAAGCTGATATTGATGAACACCAAGTGAAATAAGGCTTAATTTGGAAGTATACATTAGTTTGTGTTCCAATCTAAGAAAATCTTTTAAAATCATCATCAGCTTTTCAACAGTTCTGCATACTGCAAACTCTTTCTTAAATAGGCACAATCCCCTATCAGTATCAGGACACATAAGTAAATTTTACTTTATTTGTGTGCAGATGTGTATGCATGGAAGCTAGATAAAAACCCCAGGGAGTGTAAAATTATCTCCATTTAAGGAATCACACTATCTTACACTTTCTCAGAAACCTTCCGACAATTTTATTGATTATAGACAACAATTGAAATTATACCTGGCCACAGATGTTGGGCCAACCATATTTCCAGCAGTCCATTGTATATGGATAATTTTGGTATTTTTAACATTTGATGAATTGTTAAAAAAAGGAGAAAATACATAGATTTCTGTTACTACATTTGTTACACATTTCATGCAAGTTATGTCGATGAGTTATTTATACATTGTATTTCCACTAATTATTAATGTGTGATCCTCTAAATCTGACAGTTTGTTTCTTCTCCTATTAAGGAGACTGAAATGTCTTAAACAGGAACACAACTAATATTGAACGACAAATATCCGACAACGAAATACACTTCAACACCAACTTTGATAGATGAACAATTATTTGTTCTATTATTCCTGAAACATGCTGGGTTTAGCAAGCCAAATTCACTGCCTGTTGTTTGCAACATAGTTTGTAATGATTAAAAAAAAAAATACATTTAAAAGCTTTATTTTCAAGTATAATGTCTTCTATTGTACAGCCTATGTAAATCGATGTTTCTGACTGAGGGTATCTAAATAAGTGGCAGCACTTACGTGACAATTGAGATCTGGTAAACTCAAATTTTGTTTCATTTTAATCACATTTCATGCTTTAAACTACTCCATTTTTTTCACATCGGAGGATGTGAAGTGAATGAGATGAGATGAATAAACTGACATATCTATCCTGTTCTTTAGAACAAGCATTGTAATTGCTTTGTGTCTACCTATAATTATAGCATTTATTTGACATTATAAAAAGGGTCAGCTTTGGTCTATGTATTATCGTATTTGTCTCTGTTTACCCCAAAAGAGAAGAGAAGTGACAGGGATGAGACATGTATTTCCATTTCTGCATGTGCACAGGGCAAATCCTCAAACTAGGAAGCTCAGAAAGATCCAGTGGGAGGAAGCAGTAGGAGATGTACATGACTGGGATATACTCCTACTGGCATGTACTCCTAGGAAGGTCCGTTCTTTCAAGTTTGGAGAATCAAAGATAAAGAAATTTGTTTCTTCTGTGCATGCCACATGTGCCAAAGAGTAAGGCGTTGGAAGGAATGAACTTTGACAGAGCAACATCTCTCCAAGCCTCCCCCTTCCCTCCAGATTACATCATGGTTTGGTGAATTCTGTTGCTTCAAAGGAGATTCTGTTCATCACTTTTTCTGATGTAGGCAAAAAAACAGATTATATAGTATAATCTTATGATATATGCAAAGTTGTTGAGATCCGTGGAGACAAGATATTGTAAAAACAACATTCTCAGTGGATGAAAATGATGTGACAGCTGCTCTCATGAGGGAATTTGCTTCAGCAGTACTAGCCAAAATATTAGTTTTTCCCTGTGATAGTTTAAGTTGTTCTTTTGCCAGCTTCCTAACCTCTCAGAGATAGCTGAATCTCAATGCTGATGGAAGTGAATCCAGTTTCTAAAATGCTATGAGATCATCTGGGTTGAAAGATGGTATATAAATATGATTTTTTAAAATAAATGTACTGTAAATTATGGGACACCTTTGATTTACCACTGCTTGAGGGGTTTTAAATGTTGCATTTCATACAGTCACTTTGACAAGCTGGGTGCTATAAGACTTCATAGTGCCAGAGTAATACAAAGCCAGAGGGAGAGAAAGGCCTGTGATTTTTCTTGCTTTCTTTTTAAGGATATGGTTCACCAAAATCCACATTGAAAACAAAATGTTTTTTTCATTGGTCAGTCATTTGAGGAAATAAAAGCAATTAAATGGCACATTGATTTTAAATTTCCTTCTTCCACACTTCAAGACTATCTTCTTTGGGAACTAACAATGAAATATTGTTATTTTACATCCACTTCTATCTCTGGCACAGTACTTCACAAACCATGTTTGCACAGCATTATCAAGGTGGAGCCCAGCAAAACAAGGTGAACTCATATTTTCCTTAAGCAAATAAAGTAGTGAGGGGTAAGATGCGATTTTAGGAATAATTGTGTTCAGGTTGTGAGAGTCAGCTCAGACTCCAGCTTTTCTCTCCTCTAGCAAGGAAATTATCTATATGGATCCTGCCTGGATTAACCATAAGACCAGAAGAACAGCTATATACAGTTCGGACAAATATTCCTGTCACCCAGCAGCCTGCCTTTGACAACACCCAAGACCAGTCCCTGAGAGAAGAGTGTAAATTTAGGTAAACCACATGCTCATAATCTGCCAGTTTTCAACATTTTGCAGCTCATATATGAACCAAATAAGATATCTTTATATTTAGTAGCCCTTGGTGGATTTTTTTCATGACTTTGACCCTTAACTTCAAACCCATATAAATATTATTATCCATAATATCCTGCAGTAAGCAGATTAGGTAGCTAGCTTATGCACTAAATCTTTGGAAACAAATGCACTTTCAATGTGAATTTTTACTTCATGCAAATAAAATTAAACATCTTATAAGGAAGGTTACGGTTCATTTATAGGCAGAAAAGTACTTCAAAACATGATTCATTTTATTATGTTTTCTCAAATCAGTTTGGACCATAGGAAAAAGCTGGTAAACTGTGTATACTTCACTAGGCAGCAATGTAATATATTGTTTAGCACAAACTAAAAGGGATGCTTGCTTTCAGGAAAGGAATCAAAGAAATTATTCTCTTTTTTTAATTATTTTTATTTGGAGGAATTTGCTTGCCGTCAGGGAATACAATGTTGAACTTTAAGTCGACGATAACCGTAAAAATATTATCAGAATAATCTGAATTAAATTGAGGGTTCTAACTGTGAAACTCACTTTAAAGTTGGGGAGGGGGTGTGTAAACAAATTGATCTAAAAAGCATTCTGTGTTTTTTGTTCTTTTTGCGATGAAGAAAATTTAACTTTCTTTAAATACAAGTGAACTATGCTCTCCAGGTTATAAAAGCAGCTTCCAACTCATTTGCTTCTCATGTGGACACACCCCTGAACTCAATTAAGATGAAACACTGGAATGCAGCCATCATTTACAGACTTGTGATGGAGACATGCATTTTCAACGGCGAAGGTTGGTGTGTTAGCAGGTATGATACCAGCTGCACTCTCAACAGCCTGCTTTGGGGTATTCAGTTCTACTGTAAGTAGACAGCTCAGATGATTAAAGAAAAGTCACCGTGCATGAGCTATCAGTAATAAAACCCTTCATATGCCCTTTGTGAAGAAAAACAGATTTCAAAATGCTGTTAGATAGGAGGAAAACAAAAGGGAACAAAGAAATCTCCCAACTTCATAGTCAGAAATTTAAGTTTGGAATTGTTATTTTGTGTTCCCTTTCCCATAAGAGAGAGGGAAAACACAGTTATCGTCAATAAACACAATAATAAATCCAAGGAATTATACAGTCCTATTCATCTCAAGACCCTGAGCAGTTTTTAATCACTAATTAATTAAGCCCTGCAGCATTTCTGGAAGGGATATGCAACTTGAATAATGCATTTCTTAAGGGATCCAAAATGTAGGCTTTTTGTGTTCTCCACAGGTTAAATGGAAAATTCTGGATCCCATATATCTCAAGACCTAGGATGTTAATGTATTTTTAAACTCTTACAACTTCAGTGAAATAGTCCCACTGTGATGCCTGCCCCACAGAGGAGGAAGAAACAGAACACAAACAGGGATGTTTGGTTATAGTGACTGCAAAATAATGGAGAAGGAACGTGATGGGAATTTAGTTGATTGCACTTTTCCTGCTCAGTATTATATTTAAGGTTTGGTTGTCAGGCGTGTTCTTTAGGATAATTTTTTTACCATGCAGACCAGGTCTGTAAAAAATTGTACAACGTTTATATGCGCCCCACCTTCATTAAAACCTTCCACAGATATAAAGTTATAACACAGCTACTTTCTCCCTAAGGGCCACAAGTGCTTTCACAGATAGCATGTTTGCCAGAGCAAAACCCCAATCTGGTACAGAGTTTGCTGTCACTTATACAATCAATAAGCTAAAACAACTTGGGCAAAGTCATTAAGTGGGTTCAGATCAGCACCTATGAAGTCTAGTTCAAATGTAAACTGACAATATAAAATAATTATGGTCTTTCAGAGAGAGAGAGGCAGGGAAAAAAAAAAAAAGAACATTTGAGGCCTAAGTATCAATAGAAGCTTTCAGCAAAGCACATTCAGAAAACCACAAAAAACCCCATACTTTTCCTTTCAGAAATATCCAAAATGCAAACATGCCTCTAAGGTTCCTCCAGTCTTTCAATATGTCTACTTTTTATTACTAATTTCTCTAATACTTTCTTATAATTTACAGTATTTAAGGCATGATAGATTCAAAAGTGTACACAGACATTGTCTGAGCTGCTGTCACGATAAAAGTAGACATCTTTCACTTAAAATATTCATTATCTGATCTATTGTCAGATTTTGAATGAGTGTTAAATTATATATTAATGATCTATTTTTAACATTGATTTATAAAAACTTTAACTATCCTCTCACAGGCTGACAGAAAGTAAGATTTATGTTAAAGTCTTAGTGTTCTAGTATAATGTGTGCTAACCAAGAAGAAGACAATACACATTTTAAACAGTGCACTCATTAATACTGTACAGATAACAAAAGGGCAAAATAAAGCAAACTTGGAAACTGAAGGAGTGTTCTGGTGTTGTGGTTTAACTCCATCTA
>NW_010228437.1:0-233 GCF_000690775.1 Eurypyga helias
CCAAGCTTGGCCCGCAACACCCCGGCAGCTGCCTGCAGATCCCATCTCTGCGCTGCCACAGCTCCTGGAGATGGAGATCAGGGGTAAATCATTGTTTATGACTCTTTAAAGCATTCGCCCTCCTGCAGTTTCACCACATCCTTAACTCCTGGGCTGCCCACGCGCCCTCCCAGCTCCTTGATCTAGAAGGGAGGCAGCCACACGCCCACGGCTGGACCCAACCGGAGCCGGCG
>NW_010228437.1:256-1298 GCF_000690775.1 Eurypyga helias
CCCGAACCGCTTGGTTCTTGATGTCGATGATAGAAATAAGTAAGTAAATAAATAAATAGGCGACAAAATTATCCTCTCAATCAAAATATCAGAGTACATAGTTCAGGCCCAGTCAATCATCAACCAGTTTATTACCATCTTCCTCCTTATTAAAAAAAAAACCAACACACAGACACGTACACATACGCTCCAGCAGTAATTACCTGGACCGTGGCGAATCGCCAACGCAGGTCTGTTTGGCCCATTGCTGCCATTTAGTTTTTAAACGTGAGAGAATGGTTTACACCATTTTGGAGGAGCAGGTATGGTTGTGTTGGCAGGTACGGGGCCAAAGTGGTGAGAGCGGGTCCCAGAGAGGGAGGGAACATGGCCCAAGGGATTCCCACCAAACTGCGCATTTGCTGACGCTGTGAAATCCGAACGAGACCCTGCCCCAGACTGGCCAAGGGCTGGAAAACCCACCAGCACGGAGAGCCTGGCCGCGGCCCAGTCTGTGAAGGGGGCCCCGTCCGCCACCACACCCAGCGGAGCCCACACACCAGCCCAGCGCCAGGCCAGACCCTGCTCCCCGGCCGGATCCCTGATCAAAAACCAGCGGACACGCCACTAAAAGCTACAACCGAAAACACACCCGGCCCTAATACTGGGGCCTATAATCTAAAACCAAAACATTGCCCCAATCTGGCCACCGTCCCTCCTCCCTGCGAGATGGGAAGGGGTGGGGGAGGTCGCGTATACCTCACATGGAAGGACAAAAACAAACCCATCCCAGATATGCCCAGGTTCAAAAAAAAAACCTCATTAGATGTAATAAGCAGCCTCTTCATCTGACACTGCCTTGTCCCAAATAAATTAAATTCCTTTTCATTTAGACAGCACAGGAACCTGACAAGCAACCTTTACCAGCGAGACGCCAGAGCTCGGAAGGGGAAAGAAATGAAAGAGAAAACAACCCACACAACTTACAACAAATATAAACGCAGAATCATTTCAAAACCCCCATAAACTTCCCCTCCGCATCCTCTCCCGGCCAGCCCGCGCC
>NW_010228438.1:0-3726 GCF_000690775.1 Eurypyga helias
TGACAAAGATGTTAAACAGTACAGTATGGGCCCCATCCCTCAGCTCTGCCTCCCCGAGACAGTCACGTTGGCAGCCATCAGCTCAGTTCATCTGCGCAGCCGGCTGCAGAGCCCCACGATGGCAGCTTCTTCCATACGCAGCCTTTTAGCAGGCTGCCGAGTTCCCCGGCAGCTCCCCGCACCCCCTGCCCTTCACCCTTACCGAAGTGGGTGCCCACACGCTGCTCAGGAGAGCAAAACCCCTCTAAGCACCCAGCACTAAGGCTCATTGCACCTGACATGTCACCGCGACGAAAAAAGCCCAAGATGGGCTAGGAGCCCATGGACACGGCCTGGGACAGAGCCACAGGTGCCCTCAGGCTGGGGAGCCTCTGTTCCCCTGCATCGGCTCCCACAGCTGTCAGGGATCTGCTCCAGCCCTGGGGAGCTCTAATAACAGCCCTTGGCAGGATTTTCCATAGGTGAGATATCAAAGCTCCCGTCTCACTTAAACAGATCCATAAAATTCAGGACAAATCTTCCTTTTCTGCAGTGAGTGCTTGAAGCAAAAGCAAGCAGAGCTCCCAGAGACAGTCCTGGGGCCGGCGCACCCTGAGGCGTCCCCACTGCGAGCACGGGGTGCCTGCAGTATTTCAGTATTTCCCAGGTTGTTCAACCTGGCAAAAATGAGCAGGAGTAGCAGACCCTTCAGTGCCCAGGGAGGAGCAGGACACAAGACAGGAGAGGCAGCCCAGGGAACGATGGTGCTGCTGAAGACCTCAAAGAAAATCCACTGCTTGCCACTGCTCCCTGGGTAGCTAGGCACCCCTGTCCCACCTCCACCAGCAGACAAAGTGCCCTGGCAGGAAGCCTCGTAAGTCACAAGGGAAGTGACAGGTTTCACGAGTTAGTCACAGCTTGGTGACAAATCTACCAGATTTTCATGTGTTACTAAGGAAGAGTCATGCAAACACACACCCTGCCTGCACTAACAACAGCCTGCACCAGTTGGCAGTGCCTTGCATGCTAAGCCATCCCAATCGTGCAGGAAGGGTGGCGCTGCTGTGTGGGGCACCAAGGGGGCACAGAGAGGAGCTCCTCCTAGGCAAGCCTGCTGTGAGATCCCACCTCTCCAGCCCAGGCTTTGTCGTCTACTGGAGGTGGACATGGGCAGGACAAAGCACTAGGTCAGGGCAGCCATAGATGTGGGGAAGGAGAGGGCAAATCCACAACCCATTCCCAAAGGAAGCTGACAGCTCTCCTGCCATCCCTCACCAATATGAAGGGTGCCACAACCTTGCCAGCCTTTGTACCCATGGACCTGAACCTACACCTACATGATGACAAAAATGGAGCTTCTGCAGGTGAAAGGCTGGCAGGGAGACACGTATGAAAATGCATGGCCCTTGCGAGTCCTGGGAACCATACGAGCATGCCCAGAGATGTTGTGGATGCCCCATCCCTGGAAGTGTCCAAGGCCAGGCTGAATGTGGCTTGGAGCAACCTGGTCTAGTGGAAGGTGTCCCTGCCCATGGCAGGGGGTTGGAACTGGATGGTCTTTAAGGTCCCTTCCAACCCAAACCATTCTATGATTCTATGATCTTCTCCAGAGACTGCTCAATGGACTTTTGAATGCAACAGCCCTCCTTGGCGTCACGAGGAGCCTCTGAGAGCTCCCAATCTGTGGGAGCTCCTGGGCTCAGGTGTCCAGGGAGGCATGCAATGACACCTCTTGCCTCTAATGCTGCTCAGCAGACTCTGCACAGCATGGCATGGACCTACCCACCTCGGGGAGCAGCCACCCCTTGAACACATCCATCAGGAACTCAGCTTGGTCAGGCTTTCTTCCAAACACTGAACTCAGCAGCATTTCTGTTGCCCAGTCCCTTCTGGGGACACCCCAGCACAGCCCTTGCAGAGCTGCTGACCCCAGGAACGCAGCAGCCTACTCCCACTGTGGCATGCTGCAAGGATCGTCCTACACTGCTGCCAGTTCAGAGAGCTCACATGAGCAGCTCGACTCCAACCCCTCCTCGCTCACACTGGCATGCCTTTATCTCCCTCCCAGACTTTATCTGCAGGGGCAGTTACACAAAGCACTTCAGCAGCTGAGCACTTTAAAATCTCCAAATGCCAGGACATGACGGTTTTGCAGTGCTTAAACCCCACGTCATTTCAGCAATCCCATTTCTAGAGCAGCCAAACCTGCTATATTAGTCCACTGGAGCGGTGGGATTTTACCTGGGCTTCACTACCAGAGAGAGATCACTCACCCGTGCCCCAAAGCGCCCTGCTCTCCTCCAGGCCTTTCCCCTGCCCCAGCAGGAGTGATCCAGCAGTGCTGGTAGGCAAGACCTGCCATGCTCCCCTCCTCCTCACCTTGAGGCTAGTTCTGCTTCTTCACAGTTATCTTTAGGGCTGATAAACCCACCACTTCCTACCGTGTCGGTGCTCTGTACTCACACCGTCCTATATCCACGGTGTCTGACTTGCTGCAAGCTCATAACATCACACTCGCCTTTACCAAACGCTTCCCTCCCTTCCTCCTCCCCATTAACCTGCCGTGACGGTGTGATCTGCAGCTGCCCTGAGCAGCACAAAGACGGTGCTTCCGAGCTGGCTAGAAATGGCACCAGCTCATGCTCTCCAACAGATTTATCCCTAGCTCTTTGCTCAGTTTAATGGTTTCCCATTAAAAGCAGCACAGACACAAATCAGCTGAGGGTGGACTGGTTTGTTTTATACCTCCAGCCATATTTCACCCCAGCAGGCAGAGCGAGTCTCCATGCACGTAACAGGTCCTTTCCCCTTATCAGAGCGCTGATGGTCAGGGGTTCCTCTGCACATGGTTACTGCAAAGACCACTAGCTCATAAATCTCCTTGGGGAGCAGCAGGTAGTTATGATCTGATGCAGCAATTCCAAAATGGCAGTTCAGTGGGATGGGATTATTTCTGAGCAAGGGAAGATTCCCTGGCCAAGCTCTCACAGTCTCACAGACGTGATCTTCCCCAACCTCCCTGCCAGTGTTCGTCCTGGAGCATCACGTTAGTGACAGTAATCACAGCAAACGTGGTTTTGTAATATATATGTGAAGAGATTCAAGCAAGAACCAATACTAGGGACTTTGAGAGAAAAACAGGGTTGCTTCTCCACAGGGAACAGAACCAAATCAAGAGCATTTCCTTTACTAAGATAAACCCCACTTTGTTCACTGCCCACCAGTTCAGGTCAAATTTCGAAGTGCTGAGCCACAGCACTGTCTGGAAATGCAAGTCCCTCCCTTTACCTCCCCCACCCCCTTCCCACCACACACCAACTGCAACAATTCACACACAAAACGTGGTCCCCAAGCCTTGACAGCTGAGTTGGGAGAAGGAGAGAGGGTCACAAACCTGCTTTTCTTTTTTCTGTATTTTCATTATCATCAAATCTGGGATGAATGGTTTTTCTGCAAGACACAACACAAAAAAGAATTCACAGTAAAGAGGCTGCTGATGAAGCACGTCCTCCTCCCACATCCCCCCTCCAAGAGGCCGAGCCAACCCTGGTGCTGCTCAGAGCCACAAAGCTGCAGGAGTGAAACGCTCTCAGGGACAGGCCTGGGGACATCTGCTCTGCTGAGCCACGGCCAGGCCCCCGACCATGCACCTCCCGGCAGCTTAGTGCCACCTGAACCTTGCCGGGCAACACCAAGCTCGCAGCCACAGCACCAGCACAACGCGGCCCAGGGCTAGCAGAGACACCT
>NW_010228438.1:3769-4436 GCF_000690775.1 Eurypyga helias
CCAACCTGCAGCAGGAGAGGAAGCCTCTGCCAAGCAGCAATGACAGCCTAAGAGATGGGGAGAGGGTGCAGGAGCTTGAGGCAGATGTGGGAAGAGCTGCTAGGGGGCAAGGAGGGGGCAAGCGAGGAGGGGAAGAGCCATGCTGGCAGGCACCATCTCCCAGAGAGCCACAGCAGCTCTCGGAGCAGCGCTGGGACAGGGCCAGTGGGCCGGCTGCCTCCTCAGGCCTGTGTCCCTGCAGCACACGTCCCTGCACGAGTGGCACCCACCGTGCAGCCCACAGGAGGGGGGGCGCCGCAGGCAGAGGCGATTCCCAAGCATCCCCCACCCCCAACGCTACGCCTGGCCGGAGGGGCTGCAGTTGCACGTCCAGCGCTTGGCAGCACCTCAGTGCAGAGGCAGGTTGCCTGTGCACCCAGGTCCCCAGCCCATTCCCTGCCAGAGGGGCAGATTGAGGCGGGGTCTGTGGGGATGCAGCACCCCCACAGGACGTGTTCCTCTCGGCTCCCTGCACCACGGCTCAGCACCCTGCACCCAGTGGCTGTGCTCCAGCTTGGCCAGTGGCACCTTTTAGCTGTGGCCCCCATGGCCACAGCTCGCCGTGGGCACTGCCTGAGCAGCCACAGCCATCGCAGACACAACTCTGGGCAGGATGAGCGAGTGGATG
>NW_010228439.1:0-31828 GCF_000690775.1 Eurypyga helias
TCCTGGCTGAATCCAGCACAGGAAGTTAAGTAGTGCCTGATGTGCAGCACTACCGGAGATAAGTGGAGAAGAAAGTCACAGTTCTTTTGCATTACTGGGGTATCATCTTCAGACCGTTAAAGGCGAAACAAAGAAGTCTGCTTCATGCTACCTTCCCAACAGAGTGTCCTCTTAGTGGTAGGACTCTCCTTGCTTGCAATTGTTGTGATAGACCCTGATCACACACTTAGTTGGTTTTTTTCCCCCCAACCCTTCCTCAAGACCCTAAAATACCTTCAGACCTCTCTCATAGGAGCTCTTCCTGTTTGGCAGTGTGGCACCCTTTTCTGAATGCTGTTCCAGTGTTATATCAGTGACTCCCACTGGAGGGCAGCAGTAGCCTGCCCGTATAATTGTGCCGTGCCTACTTAAAATACCAGGTGCTATACTAAGTCATCAGAATAAAGCCATTCAGAATAAAGCACTGCTTTGAGTTAATTTGTACACCTCCCCAGTACTTTATAAATATATGCGGTTTTTACACTTTTGTGGTTGCACTGAAGTAACCTTTTATCATGATAGTGATCACCTTGATTACTAAATATATTAGAAACAACAATAGAAGGCACAGTTAGAGCAAAGAGTGATATCCTTCTCCTTAAATAATAACTCTTCCCTGTTGGGTTTGCAAGCCTCTGCTCTGGAGACCAGAATTAATCTTCTCCAGTACCTATGTTCTATATATAACATTTTTGTACATGTGTAGTGTAATCCTAATACACGTTCCATACAGTTTTTGCCAGACAGTCCTCTTCTGGGTTGAGAAGAGTAGTCTGTAATTGAAGGGATGGCAAATGCACTGGTAATACTCCTTGATTAAGGTTTCAAGAGAATGAAAATACAGATATGGATCTATGATGTATAGCTTAAATTCCTCAGTCATTTGTGTGATCTGTACTCAGAGAGATATGTTGTTGAAACCAAAATAACATTTTGTGCTCTTGTGGTCATTTGTGCTCATTATGGAAAACTGCCTATGTCTTTCCAACCCTTATTTATGGGAACTGGCCCATGGAAATCAAGGGCCAGAGTTCACCACCTCTAGTTATGCTGAAGGATTTTTGAGCAGTACCCCCTGATATCACTGGTGCCCATATGAATTTCTCATTTCACTTGAATAATACTGTACAGCGGGCTAGCTCTTCACTGAGATACCTCTGTTTATATCGCAGGATTGAGATATGTTTTCATGCCCTTTATATACAGAGCTGCCATATTCAGCAGCTCAGGATCCCTATCGGGAGTCCATTACTGCTTTCAGGTCATAAACCAACCTGAATATTCCCTGAACATCACTGCTGAAAAGACATTAGTTCTGTAAGAGGATTGGGTGGCACAACTTCAGGTCAAGAACTATATGTACTTCTTGTGAAAAGGCTGTGAAAAATGAAGGCAAATAGGAATAACCAGAGATCCTGGCACATGAGTACACACTTGAGTACTACACACTTGCCTTTGTGTAGTAGTCATCATTGACACTCACCTGTGTTTTTAATGCATCTTGAGAAACAGAATGAGCTACAAAGGAAGTGAGAGTGAAATAATGCCCTTTTTGAGAAGACTGCTGCTACCTGATTTTGCCTATCGTGCCAAACAAGGCATGAGGGTGTATTACTGTCATTCCAAGAGGCTATTTCCTTCACAAAGGAAAATATAACTGATTATTTAGGGGCGTGAGGGTGGGAAGCCCCTAGTGTAGGTGCAGTGGGGGAATGTGGCTGTTCCTCACACCTCCCAGGAGTTTGTTGGCCCACGAAGCCAGCCTGGCTCCATGCCAACTGTGATTTTCAATGTGCTCACCCATTTGTGTGATCAGCGAAGGCCACAGAGAATGCATACAGGAAGGCTTTGCATCAGACGTGTCCTAAAAGTGGTTTACTCAGCTTTGTTATTTCCTTTTGAATATAATGACCGCTAATAATACTACTAGTTTTTTGGGTTTTGGGTTTTGGTGTTTTGGGTGGTTGTAGTGGTTGTGGTTTTTTTTTTTTTTTTTAAGGAATCACAGTGGGCATCAAAATCTGAAGGAAGCTCTCACTTGGACATCTGAAAAAGCAGCAGGATTCTGATCCTTGCAGCATTTAAAACACAGGCAGCTGTATGCACAGAGAAGCCTCATCTGTTCTAAGTTAAACATGGGAAGAGGCCCATGTTCATAACCCAATGTTAAAATTAGCAGGATTTCTTTTGAGGTGGATGCCAAGCCATTGATGGCTCTGAGTGCAAGACGGGTTTTGGTTTTTGGGTGGGTTTTTTTGTTTGTTTGGTTTGGTTTGGTTTGGTTGGTTGGGTTTTTTTTTTTTCTCCATACATATCTAGTAACACAACTACCTCTTTATGAATCCCTTGTTTAAGATCTGACAGCCTGCTTGGTACTATATGGAAAGTACAAGAAAGGCAGTCTTTTCTCCAAATGATTTAATAAATTTAAGTGCCTGTTTTTTTTTCTCGGTGTGTTTTCCCACTGAGGCATGCAAAAGCAGGACTAGGTCAGTACTGGTGTAGAAAAAGCACACACTATGCTGACAAACCCCAGAGCATGTGAGCATCCTGTTTTTCCATCCTCAACCACATCTCCTTGGCCTGGCAGCCTCACAGGGTGGCCCTAACCCTAGCAAAAGTCACTGTTTCCTGGATTTGGCTGAGCTGGAAGCACCACAAATCATGGTCATTTGCTGCTCCTCATGTGGGACCAGAATAGGAATTATGGCTATAGAGGAAAATAGTTGATGTTTAAAATCAAAATTCCTGAAAGTCAATAGTAATTAGAAGTAGGGATTGCAAATGTAGGTTAAGGTGAATGAAAATGAGTTTCCACTTACCTCAGAGAGTACTTCACCTGAGTGAGCCCTCTGCAAGGGGTCAGGGGTGGAATAATGCATCTGAATTTGCCTCTCCTGAGTGGTGAGACTGAGACAACCAAGTTCAAATGGTAGGTAAAAAGCCTAACCTGAGTTCTAGTTGCTGTTTCCAGGTACCTAATGGGGGGTTACAGTGGAAGTGGAGTCAGAGCCTTTTTCAAGATGTAAAGGTAAAAAGACACAATTTGCACCAAGGGTAATTCTGAGCAGATATTAGGAAAGAGATCCTCATCATGATAGCCATTGCACTGAAACAGGCTTTTGAGGGATGTTGTGGGGTCTCAGTCCTCAGAGACATACAAAACCTGTCAGGGTGAAGCAATGAACAACCTCATGTAATTTTGGGATCAACTCTGTTTTTAAGCAGGGTGTTGGATTAGAGACCTCCAGGCTTTTCTTCCATTTTATGAGACTAATAAATTTATCTATGGGTTAAGTTGAGAAGTTATGGTAAACTGTTCTATGAGATCTTCAGACTCCCAGGGGTTATGTTACTTTTCAGAGGTGAAAAGAAATCAGCCAGGTATTACAGAATATGGGACAGCATGTTTGATCAGACTCCTCTATGGCAAAGGCTTGAGGGAAGCCTATTTTATCTCTGGCACACCCTTGCCATAAATATTCTTCTCGTGTCAAGCTCTGGTAAATAAAGCAGTATGTGTATTGTGAGGTCACTGCAATGACTGTCGCTATGTTTGGTGGTGCACAACATAGCATGATATATTGTAATTATCCTAAACAAAGATAAGCGGGCTCTGCAATAACCACTGGTGGTGAATATATTATTTGATTACATTCATTTTTATATAAAGATATGCATCCTTGATAAGCTGAGCAAGAACCCAAGAAATTGTTCATCTTATATTGTCTCCTATGATCAAACCCCTTGCTACTGTGTTCCTGTGCCACTGTCACACTGGAGGTAGTTTGAGAGACAGTCCCTTCCTGGTGAGGATGTCAGCAGCACTGCACTGTCTCATTCCAATGGTGACCTGTTAGGATTCTTTTTTCCAGTTAGATTTCATTGTATATGCCAAATGAAGCTGTCATTGTGGTGTACACTTCTGCCTGTAACACAGTGATCTAGCATAAGTATGTATTGTGGTCCCTAAGGGTTTGGAATCAGTATTCATTTTCCCTTTGGGCTATGGTAAATCTCAGGAATATGATCTGAGTCTGGCAACTACCTTCATGTTAGTCATGCCTGGTGTTTCTTGTCTGAGCAGGATGAGCAGGACTAGTCCCCAGGCTATGTAGTAGCAGCCCCAGCCACCCCAGGACAGGGAGGGTAAGAAATGAAAGCAGTGAAGGTGTTAGCCTCCCCTTCTAGCCTCCATCCAGGGACACCCCATGTGGGCTTCAGGTAGTGAATATTGAAGCTTGGGAAAGCCAGTGCTGCTGTGTGACAAACAGCTATGTCACCTACTAGGCACAAGCAGCAATGCAAACAAGGGGTCAGGCTAAGTGCATTGACTTAAAATCTTAAATTCAACATTTAATTAACATTTCCAAAGTTTCTTGGACCCTTATGAGACTTTTCCCTTGCTATTGAGCATCAGCCGGTATTGTTACTGGGAAGATGCCAGAGTCCTTGGCTTTAAATCTTGTCTGAACCACAGTCACTGTTTCCCAAGTTTTATGCCTTGATCTCTCATTAAAAAAATATCCTATTCAGTTCTGGAATGGAAATAGAAGGCTTTACAGCACTTCTCAGATTTTATCTGTGCATGTGTATGTCTGTTCACATATGCTCCAGCCAATCTGCTTGAAATGCAAATACAAAAATTGCACAAAGATTTGAAATCAGTGCTTGTAATAAATGTATTTAAACAAAAATAAAAAAATATCCTTATCAGAGGGTATTAAATAACACATCTCTGGCTGATTGCTGAGAAGGATGGCTCACAGATACAGTAAATCTGACAAACGGGAAAAAAAAAATGGTGGTGTGAAGGTCAGTAGAATAAATGGATTAAAAAAAAATCAGTAAAGAGGAAGTTGGCACTAAGCAGTGAGACTTTAGAACGGCTTGGGGTGAATGGTACTAGTAATTACCTTAATGAACACAACACCTGGGTCTTAACAGAGAAGGCTACAGGGCAGAAAGCCAAAAGAATGTTTGGAGGGGCTGTCCCCATGGTCTAATGGTACATCTGACCATCAGTCAAGGCAGAGTCTTGCAGTCCTGGTTATAGGAGTGAAAAAGACCAGGGGGAAAACATGCTTGCTTCAAGATCCTTGCTTAAAGAACACTACTTAAGGGAAAATTCACGGGTGTTTTGTATTGCCATATTGGCATATTCTGTATGCCAAATATGATATATTTCATTTGTTAAGACAAGTATAGTTTCATTGCCTCCTCTGGTTTCTTTGGGAAGAAAATGTATGTTAGAAGCATGACTTGGAAAAGACAAGTGTCTGAAAGAACAATGAAGAAATCTACATATTTTGTGAGGTTTTAATTTATTGTATAAATTTAATTTAATTTGTTTTTATTTTTCTCCTGCCAGCTCCATTTTTTAAATTCAGACACTGAAACCCTGCAAATGGAGTGACTGCACACATGGCAGCACAGTGGCCTTGGATGCTGCTGCTTGCTCAAGCCACTGCTTGTCTTACCTCAGGTGCATGGACTCCAGAGAGAGGTGGACACGTATGTAGCCCTGCTCTTCTCATGCTCACTCCAGGAGGGAAATTCATAAGTAGTGACTAGGAAAACTTTTTTCAAATTAGTGCAATCCTGCCCAGTCCTTGTGGGCTAACTTGAAAAGTATCATGAAAAACCAAACCGACCAAACAAAAATAACTCTTTCCTAAATAAGACCATATCTTATTAAAGCAGCCATGCCTTGGCAAGCAGCATAATCTCGGTGAAGGGTTTCACTTTCATCAACAGAAGACACGATTCCTGTAAAAATCACCCTGACTCCTTATTTGTTTGGGACCCTAGCAAATCTTAGCTGCTAATGCTCTGAGCCTTCAGATCTTAAAGACAAAAGCATCTGCTGGTGCTGCTCCCCCACACAGGTGTCCAGGTGGTTTTGGGTGGGCATTCTGTATTTTGCCAGGGGATTTGTGCATGCATTAGCATAAATGGCCATTATCCAGGCTAATTTCCCACAAGCTGGTGAGGTAATAGGTCTTTGTTTTTTTTAAACTCGTTGTTGGAAACTGACACCAAAAATCCTTTTAAATGTAGCTCATCGAAACTAGCCAGCCACTTCTTTTTTTCTGATGATTGCTGAGACTGTGTTCCTTATGGAAACACTGGCAAAGCACTGTTTTTATAAACTTCAGCCTCAGTCAGTCAGTCGCTTGATTTTAGATTGATCCTTCTGCTTCAGTAGTTATTTGATAGTAGTCAGAGCTCATGCTTTGCTTTTATAATCCTTGTGGTTATCTCCCGCCCCAGCCTCCCGCCGCAGCAGATCTCACCATCTGCTTTAGCCCTGCTGCCTGGGGCACTGAAGTTCCTCCTCTCTCTCTTTTTAAAAATTGCATTGTCTCCTTCATTTCTCCACTCAAGGCAAAGCCAACAGATTTCAGAAGCCAGATTGGCATGGCAAAACTTTGTAGCTTCAGCTTGCAGCAGAACACCTTCAGCCTTGCTGACACCATGGAAGAAAGACTCCTGGCCATTGTGGTCCATGGTCTCTGGAGGATTCAGCTTTGGGTTTGGGGTTTTGATTGAGGTCCATCTCCCACTGTAAAACAGAAGTTGTGCTGTGGGCACACCAGGAAGCAGTTGAGTGCTACCTGTCTGTTACTGAACTTGAGCCAGGCAGGGACCTTGGTGCAGAGGTGGAGAGGGGGGCAGGTTTCTTTTCTTTCTCCCCATTCTGTTGCTTAGGGAGGATGATGAACAGTGAGAGATGCCTGTGCTTTGGAGAAGCTATAGAAAAACTCTTGGCACTGATCACCAGCTGGAAATGTGCTGAGATGCTACAGTAAATGTACCGTTGCCTGCATGAGCTCCTGGCAAGGAGTACGCTTTATAAGAGGGCTGCCACAGAAGACCTTTTCTACTGCTTCTGAGCACGATCCAGAAGGATGCAGCAGTTCTGTGTATGGACAGTGGCAAAGCACAAGAGATTGGCAAAGTCTGAAGAGCTGTTATCCAAAGACACTCAGCTGGGTAGTCGGACTGGAGCCCAGCCGTGGCTTTCAGCGACTGCTGTTGGCTTGGATATCTGGGTATGTCAACTGTTAATGTGAAATGGAGGCTGGTGGAAGCTGTATGTCACCAAGACATGGAGGAGACCTGAATGAGAATCTCATTCTGAAAATGAATGTCAGAAAGTAAAAGATCAATCCTGTAAATGCTTTCCTCATGCTTTTGCTTTTTTTTCTGTTTTCTGAATAGGGGAGGCGGGTTCTCTTAGAGTTCTTACTCAAAACTCTAAACAAACAACAATAGCTCAAAAGAGAGTGAGCAAAAGTGAGAATTGTGTACTCAGTGTTACACACTGCTCTGTACCTGAATGGGAAACAGCCCTGTCTGAGAGTGGGCTCCCAGTTCCTCACTTGAGTATTGCTGAAATAAAAATATCCTAAAACATAATGTTTAGACATTGAAGCTCTTCGTGTTTTCAACCTTTCACTAACTTTCCCATTCACCTCTTACACTACAGCTCTCCTTGAACAGGCAGCTGTGATGGAGAATGTCACACTCACATCCAATTAATGTCCCTTTGAGAACTTTCAGGAGGCAGATCCTCAGTTGGTACACACCAGAGTGGCTTGCAGTAGCTGATTTGGGATTCACTCTCCACTGACATTAATTACATAGTGCATGGGAGCAAGTTCACACGTTTTGCTGTATGGGGTGAGGTCCTCATGCTCTTGCTTCTTTTGTGTTTTCTGGATAGAATAGGGGGTTCTCTCCGCTTACAGTTCATTACGCAAAACTCTAAACAATTAATAACGACACAGAAGACAGTGAGGAAAAAGCAAGAGTTGTGTACCCAGCGTTACAGACTGTTCCTGTGTTTTCAGTCAGAGGATGCTGAGGAAGAAGCTGACGGCTGGGAACACGAGGTACCCTCCCTGTGTGCGTGGAAACCCTGTTGGCTTCTGCAAGGTCCCAGAAATGAAGCTCTATAAATAATGCAATCGTTAATGTTTCCACTTCGCTCCCTCCAGGCTTGCTATGAGTGGGCTCAGGGGTTTCTTAACAAACCTGTGAGAGGAAGTATAAACCACATGCTCTGCAGGAGTCCCCTCTCTCCTTGGTCTCTCTTGCTTTGCTAAGGTGGCTGGAGAAGGGGAAGGTTAAAAGTCTCTCACTACCTGGAAGCCATCTGAGAGCAGGAAAGAGCTGAAGTCTCCAAGTTGGGAATTTCACAGGGTAGCTGACCAAAGCCAGGCTCTGTGAAAGCCTGCACATTAAGAAGCTTTTAGAGAGAAATCTTGGGCTGGAAGGAACAATACATTGTAAAAATCAAATACTAATACAGTTGTATATTTTAAGCTTATTGTGCATGTAGGAAGAAAGAAACTGTACCATCTGAGATATTGATGTGTTTATAGCTGGTTTTATTTTAGCTGCTGTAACAGCTGGTGATGGATGATGCCATTTTAATGAAGAATACACTTCCGTAGAAAAGTGGTGGTTTTATTCGTTGTTTATTGTCCTTTGGGCTTTGAGTTACTTGAGGTTTACTCTTCGTGTTGCATATTATATTCTTTTCTGGTTTGATTGGCATTTTGCTGAGTCACAGCTTTGGTTTTAGTTTCCCAGTGACTCAGGCGCTGGCAGTATTGTGTGGGCATATGCACTGCAGTGCCAGGCAGTAGTGTAGCTCAAAATACAAGGGGCACAGCAGCAGCAAAAGAACAGCTTGTGCTTGGCTGTAGTGTTTGGATTTGGCTGCCGTGAGCTTCTCATTACTGGGTTGTAGGGATTAACAACAGAGGAGGAAAACCTCCAGCATCAAAGGCCCTCCTCCCCTTGCTCCAGAAAGATATTTTATCTGTAAAAGTTCAGATTTCAATTAGTTATAACAGAAACCTCTGAGGAAAACAAATTGATCTACTGATATACAGTGCTTCTGCCAGTGAAGGAATATATTTTCTAAAACGCCATTACATCTAAAGCAGAAAAGGAAGGCCTATATTTCTGCTTTAACTTTAGAGAAAGCAAATAGGGCAACTGCTACATCAGCTGTGGTCTTTGCCAAGCTGTTTGCTGGTAAACGAAGGGAGATATTCTAATGTCATGATTAAGTAACTCAAACATCATACTAACCATGGCTTTTCTTTAAGCGAAGAAGTCTGTAGGAACATAGTTGTTGCAGTCTTGCTGGCTCAAGTCCTCCATGTTCCAGGGTCAAAAGTGAGTTGCTAAATTCAATTCTGACTAAGCTATTTGAAGAAATCCCCTTCGGGGACATATTTTGAAAATTCAGTGTGGGAAAAAGATGAGTGACAGTGGCTGTGATTGCTGTGGCAGTGAGTATCACTGCTGGCCCACTGGAAGCAATCTCATGGAGGGTGGAGGAAAAAAGCTTGTCATAGTAAGGTTTGCATTGGAAAATGTCCCTATGCCCGTAATATCCATAAATGAATGAACTATATCTACTGGCAACAAGCAGTGTTGTGTCAGAAAGAACAGAGTGCTTTGTGTCTGGCAACGCAGACGTGAAGTGCAATATGGTCCTCTTCTGCAAGCTTCTGTCTGATTTTGACCATGAGTGCACAGTTTTGCATTTAGAAAGATAACGGTTAAACCAAAATGTGTGCAAATACTCAGAAACTAATCTTTGCATAGAGAAAAATCTTACTGATTGTCCAGTCTGGGGGGAAGATTGACATACCATCTGACCAGCCCAAAGCCTACAAGCCAGAATCACAGCTGTAAATTAGAGTCTATTGAGCTCTCTTTGAGGTAAACACAGGGCAATATTTTCTAACAGTTCTAGTTCTTATGAACCAGTCATTGCCCAGTACAGTGTCCTCAACTGCTGTTGCTCTGCAACTGGTGCAGCATCTTCTGTTTCAAAGAGAGGTATTTATATCATGGGGTTTAGGAGGAAAGTGGCAACATGCCACCTGAGCATAACTGGTGCAGTGAAGGTCTGTGAGGACTTGAAGATGTTCAGAGACAACAGTTTGCAGGTACCCCAGCTATCCCAGGCTTCCCAGCAGGATGTTAACAGGAGAAGAGAAATGGGAAGCATTCACAGTTTAGTGGAACCTGTAGGGTTTCAGTCTGCCCTGGGGAGGAAAGGCCATGTCACCCCACCACAGAAAAGTGGTATCTAATGCTTCTGAGGGAATGAAAGGGCTCATGGCCTTACCTCTTCATTTTGGAGAGATGATTTCATGTTCCTCATGATGATTGATTGAATTCAGACTATGTCTGCCCTGGGTGCTGAATAAGACAGGTGATACAGGACCAGAGAAGAGGATGGTCTGTCAGATTCCCCACATTGAGTGTGGTGAGATAAATACATGGGTTTTTATGTCATCAGTTCTAAGGTTGAATTCTTAATTTTTCCTTGCTGACTGTTCCAAAGCACATTTCAGAGAAGTATACTTCATGCTGTGTTCCAAAATCATCTGCTAAAGATAATATGTTGTCAAGGCTCAAATTGTTTCGCTGTATCACATTTTCTACAAATACAAAATTTCATAATGCAGTTCTCCTGTCTCAAAAAAAACCCCAAACCCAAACCCAAAAACCCTTGGATTATTTCTTTTTTAATTCTGTATTAAGAAGAAGCTATGAAAAAACTTGGTTACTTCCAGGGTTTCAGACAACTGTGCCCATAGAAAATTATGTGCACCTGAGCCAAGTCTCCAGTTTTATCCTCAGCTGAAAGAGGGAGTACTATATTACTGGCAATATGTGAAATTTTTGTATCATCAAAATGTACCATACAGCTTTGGGCAAATTTGAAAAAATTATTTAATTTATCACCAAGGGAATGACTATGAATAGCATTATAACCCACTCTTTCTGCTTTAGTCACTTCATCGGTCTTCACATTTCTTAGCAAGAACCCATTCACAAGCTTTGCTAGAAACTAGGCTGAAATGTCTTTTATAATCTGCTCCATTTGCACAATGCCTTATAGTTGACAAGTTACAGTAAAGCCTTATGGCAGTTACTGTTATGTTCATAGATCTGTGCAGAATCACTTCTCTGATCCTTCCAGGAATCTCCTTTAAAGGGTTAGTTTGAACTGCTATGCCATATTAGTGATTGTCACACGGAAGATGCAAATGCAGATTCACTTGATCACTTGAAAACATGTAAACAACTTATGTTTAACCTTAGGATATCCTCACTCTCTCTGTTCTCTACATCCAGCATACCAGGCTAATACTGGTTTAATGCAAGCAGTATTTAGTTTGGGATAAATGTATGGGATATAAGTAGCCTGAGATGCCAAAAGGTGGAATTATATAGCTTAGACCTCAGGGATTTATTTTAAGCAATCAGGAACTGGTTGGAAAATACTTTTCAGATGTTGTTTTTGTTGGGTTTTTTTTTTGAGATTGAAGTTATTTCTGAACCATGCCCTCAATTACTTGTGACCTCAGCACCATCCTTGGCTGAACCTCATCAGAGACCTCCACAAGGTGGAAACCCACCCCCCTTGCCCCTGCTTTGTCTTTGCAGCCCAGCAGCCTGGCAGCAGTGTCACACGACAGCAGTGCAATGCAGTGAGCCCCTGTGGCTCCAGCTCTCCTTGCTCCCTGGTTGCTGCACCTAGGCAAACTTTTGCATCAACCCATCAGATCTCTCTCCAAAAGTTTGTGGACCTTCTGGAAGCAGCTGGCGGCAGCAGTGATCACAGTCCTGTCTGTCACCATCTCTCTGAGTCATCTCAGCTGAGTGCCTATATCCACAAACACCTGATACTCACATCGCCTCCACTGACCCTCCCAGAGGTTGTCTTCTCTGCAGACTTCTTCATTACGAGCATTGCAGGTGCGAAAGCAGAGGTACAGTATTTTAATAGCCAAAATCTCAAATACAAAATTTTCGCTTCAGATAAGCAGTTTAGCCCTGCTCTGAGAATCCATTTCTTATCAGAGACGATTTTTCATCCTAAGAAATAAAACAAAGAAATAGGAGACAATTATTCAAGGTAAGGGATGACTCATTCACTAATTGAAGCTTAGGGCTTGCCACCAGCATACTTCAAACTGACCCTTTGTCAGTTGATGGCAAATATACCCCCGTTTCAAAACTTAACTGGTGTCAGGGTTGCTGTAGAAAACTGCCTTTCAGGCTCCCCTATGTGGGCATCACACAAAAGAAACTTGTAATGAAGGCACAACCTTATGCAAGCAGAGCAAAGGTTTAAACTCTTGATGACCAAGTTGTAAAGACAGTTACAAGAGATATATGGCAAATATTAAAATGCAGTGCAGATATTTCATTCATTTCCTCAAAGAATTTCCCTCCTCTCCCCACTCCTCCAACACCCTTTAACAGTTTGGGGGGGGGTGTCTCATCCCAGAAATCTCTGTTGCTGTGTTTTCCCTGCTATGGCAGCCTGATGGAAGTTGGAACCTCCTCGAGGTAGATAACAGCAAAACTTTTGAATCCCAGCACCAGGAGGACCTGCACTGCAGCTGGGTAGTGCTTAGTATCACAACTGCGCATGGCTTACTGTCCAAACCACCACAGCTTCCACACAACAGCACTAATGGGAGAAAAATGACAGCTATGGGGGAGTAGCCTTCAGGAATAATGAGGAGCTGAATGGCTTGAAATGTGTGAAATCCATGTGCTACTTGCTCAAGAATAGAATCTGAAAATAAAGGTTAATTTTTTTTTTATTTTATTTTATCTATAAATACTCCAGGCCAGGAAGAATATGAACTGTGAGAAGTTTTATGTTTGAAATGTAACATTAATGTCTTCAAAAGGACTTTTAGGGTGTTTTATTTTGTGAAATTTAAAACCAGCAATGCTAAGCATGTAGTAAAATAAGTAAGTGATATTTTCTGTGATAATTATGTCTGTACAGAAATAGCATTCTCGAAAAGTTAAAAGGTCTTCTAAATATTTGACATATGCAAGAGCACTAATTAGTGCTTTCTATTGTAGAAGTATTGAATGAAGCACTGGGAATTGTTTACGAGGGCTTGATAGAGGGGCTTTACACAAAGGATGGAACGCTCGAGCTGAATTTTTATACAAAATTTTTATACAAAATTCAGCTTGAGCATTTCTGTGTGATTTGCTACATTAATTAAAGCATTCTGTTCTGGGTGACCTAATCTGATCATTATCCCTTTTTGCCAGTAGGATTTCATGGGTTTGGTGTTAAATTCTCAAGTATCAAAGAAAGTGTGATTTTTTTTTTTTATTTCATTGTTTCAAATTCCTGCACAACTGAAGATGGAAGCAAAACGAATCCTCTCGCACATTCCCTGTCATTCACGTGGTCTAGGCAAGCATCTTGAAACAAATACATTGATAATAACGAGTTACCATATGATTACCTAGGTGAAATGGATGCTTCTGTGTTGATTAGCATCTTGAAAACAACCTCCTTGTTAGGGAACAACACGCTGTGATGGACAAGCTTTCAGGGCAAAGGAAGGGGGATTGATGGGCTGAGTATATAGTTACTGATATGAACTGGTTAAATATGTAAAAAGAAAATTAGTTTCTTTAAGCAGAATCTAAGTCAGTTTTACAATCCTTTTCAATGTACTTGTTTGGAATAGGAGCTTGAGAATTGCCATAGTGGATGAGTTGTCAATCTAATCCAGTATTCGGCAATGATTGAACAAGCTTTGAGACACATACGAGAAGGTCCTGACATGGGCAATCATAAATTAACCAGTCCAGAAAAGAAGATGTTTTTATAGTCTCCTTTGATGGTAAACTGGCACGTGCCCTGAATAATGCAAGCTCATAACATTGCCAAAACTTGTGGCTCTTGAAATTAAACATTTTACAGTAACTGCAGTTTTTATCTTTTTTCACCATGTGGTTCAGTTATTGTTTTGGATCCTGCAAAGCTCTTTCCTTTAATGGTGGAGGAACATGTAGCTCATGGATAATGCCTGTTCCAGTAATTTTCAAAGCAGTTCCAAAGATCGCTGTAATTAAAATACTCTCCTTTCTAAACTTAAGCTGCATAATGACTTTCATGAGCTAAGCGATGTTGAAGAAATAGTTTCACAATTTGAAGTACGCCATTCTTCATAAGCATATGGGGGAATAAGAAAAAATCTTACCCTGCTTTCTTTTTACCCTTCTTTTGCTTCTTTCTTATGACCCATCACTTGTCTTCAGTTATTTTATGGAGCTTTGCATCATGATCTTATATAAAACATAGAGAATTAAATTACTTCCAAAGGCACCCGCAGGAATATTAGAGTCCCTGTGTTACCAGCATGTTACCAGCATGGGTCTCTCTTGTGGATGAACCTGCTCTGCATTTGGCTTTCTGATAATCGGAGGCCAGATAAACCCAAGCAGTAACTCACTGTTTCTCTGACCCTGAGACATTCTACAGCCAAAAACTGTGGGATTAGCAAGTGTCCCCTGAGTTGAGCAAGTGCGCTTTGGGCTTTCCTGTTTGGTGACAGCTGGATGCAGAGCACGAGTATGTGTTATTCCCCCTATTCTGTGACCATCTGATACGCTAAGCAGGTCTCTGATTAGGGGATCAGGTTGTGTTCTGCACTGCAAATGTGCAAGGATTATGCCAATGTATTGCAGCACTGTTGGGAAAATGTTTTTGAAATGTTTTTGAAACCACTTTTTGAAAATTATTTTTCTCCAGCAATCTGAGTCTAAACCTTGCCATGACCAAAGCAATAATTTGGGCTCATTAGCCAGATGAAACAAAACAATTTTGAATGCCAAACAGTAGTTACAAACTCTTTGTGAATGAGAACAAAGATAATTTGCAGAAATTACTCCACGGGTTATTTCTGATTAACACATATTTTAGAGAGTCCTGGACTTCTTGTTGACAGCACTAAAGAAAGGTGGTATTTGTGAACAATTTAGCTATACAATTTAGGTATTTCCAACCTGAAGGTGTTCCCTAATATGTCCTTCTTACTCCTGTTTTGTTGGTATGATGAAACTTTGGTGACAGGTTTCAAAGAATTATATGTTCCCATCAAACACGGCTTCATATTCCTCAGTTCTTCTGTTACTGAGCTGTATGTTTAGTTCTTCAGTATCTACCCTCAGGGAAAGGATAAGCTCTCACCCTACATTTTAAAGTCAATCTGTAAGTGAAACGGTTTGCAGTATGTGGGATCAGGTGTGCTGCTGTGACAAGATGCAGGCTGTAAGGGGACCATATTTACTACGGGTGTGTGGGTCTTGGTGCAGTCAAGTACTTAAATGTATGCCCTACTTTGAACGTGCTGTGTGTGTTTGTCTGTGCCAGGCTGCGGGATCTGGGCTGCGGGTACTGCTGCTCCACAGACCCGTGGCAGGGCTCCAGCAATGAGTGGCAGGAGAGGTGTCTTGTTTTGCCCATGCTGGGGAGGCCCTCTACCTGGTACGGTCTTTCCCATCCACGAACATTTACCACAGATGTCATTCCCTGGCCAGCACCTGGCCTTGGGATGGATAGATGCTACTGGAGGCATGAGCCATGAGCAGTGAGAAGGACCACTGGGGCAATGCTGTCCCCATGCTGGCATGAAGACACCATGCCTGATTATGCGGCGATAGGTGTGCTTTCTTTGCCCCAGACCCCCCTGCCACAGGAGTGCAAGTCTGTGCATTAAAATAACAGTAACAAGGGTATGAGACTGTTTTCCCATTGATAAAAGTGCCAAATTAGGCAATCTATGAATGAGAGGGGCAGTGCTGTAGGGAGAAATCTTGTGAGCATTCAGTGCTCTGCCCTGACAGCAATCAAGATGGTTAACCTGTATCATATTTCATTCTGCAGACAACTCTGCTTCAGCACTGTAATTCTGACTCAATGTCCAGTATCTAATGCTTTATTAGTTTTGAATTTTTTTGCTTGCTTCAGTACAAATGCTCAACTATCACTGAGGAAAAGCAGAAAATTCTTTCTGTTGCCTCACACATTGCATAACCTTACCTCTGACACTTCTGCCTCCAGAAAATTCTTTCTGAGGCTTTGTTGCCATGTCAGGCATTTTTTTCGTCCCCTCTTTTCTTGACACAAAGATGTATTTAAAATAAGACACTCCGAAAGTGTGTGAAGCATGCCCAGCCAAGTGATGCCAGGCATCACGGCCTCTTGGCACGACACAGTCTGGGAGATGGTTAAGATGTAGTAGCCAAGCCGAAGTCAAACAATTATCTGTGACTGTAGCCTGGTGTGTGGGTACCAGAAATTACATCTATAGCTGAGCTTAAGCATAAAAACTCTTCAATGAGCAAGATTTCAGGGAGACAGTCTTTTGCCCTTCCTCTCCTTTCCATCTCCTTTGTCCTTGAGAAAGACCACGTTTAAGAACAGAGGTAAGGGAAGAAAAGTGGGCCAGATCATACAGTGCTCTCTGAGTTTAAGGCCTAATCATATGGTTTCTGTCTGTCTAACTGTCCTCATTGTCAATCTGTTGTTGAAGGCAGCACATACAAAGGTAAATAAGTAGATGATTGATTTGCATGAAGAGGGTTAATATGGGTCACTGCACTTGACAGTGCAACAATACAGTAACTGTGGATCTGTAAAAGCATAAATGCAAACAATAACCAAGCACAGCAAACTTGTTAGCAAAAATCCCTCTTCCCTCCTGCGGTGGGAAGCCAGTGTGTTCCTGCTCTGGGAACTTCGTTCAAAAAGCAGTGGAGCACATAAGGGGCTGGGTGTAGCACCATGGCCTACCTCCTGGGGAGAAGGCCCATGGAAGAGGTTAGGTATCTGGCCTCCTTGTTGGCCCAGAATGAAGATATTATTTGTGTGGCAATGTAGAGTTGCAAAACTGATGAAAACAAGCTTCGATATGAGAAAACAGGGATATCATTTTCATATGGCCAGTGCATAAACTGCTCCCCACGGTTGTGCAGCAATGTGCTAACTTCATTCCCCAGCTGCTGTTTGAACATCCTCAAGCCAAGAGCCTCTTGCCATTCACGCCCTCCTTTCTCTCCCAGCCCCAGCATTGTGCCACGATAACTCTTTTTTATTTTGTTGATATCTCCAAATGGGGAAGGAATTTTCCCCAAAGCACAAAGAAATCACAGTGTGTCTGTACCTAACCAGAGTAGAACACAAGAAGAAAACCAATAGTTCTTTAATACTTTAATATGAGTCTGATTTCTGAAACTATGTTTGAACCATGGACCTGGTGAGACCATACACATCATCCCTGGCCCAGGCCTGCTGCCTCTTCTGGTGGCTTCAGCAAGGGGACTACACCAGAGGCCACACATCAGGGTTCTGAAACTGGGAGAGAATAGTGGGAATAGAACAGGACCAGAGAGATCCTTTTTTTTTTTACAGCAAAATTGCTGCTGGAAAGTGTGGAAATTGTGGTGAATACATTATTTTTGCAGAAGATAATTAAAGAGCATTCCTCTACCCCTGTAACTTCTTCCCATGGTTCTGGGTAAACTGGAGCCTTGGCCTCAGAAGTGTGTATGGGTGGACAGAAGATTTCTGGTTTTGCTTTCATTGCATGGTGAATGCTCTGGTCCTCCATCTCATTTAGGACAGGCCAAAGATGTGTACCCCTCTGCTGGGGCACCATCCTTGGCACCACCATGGTCCATCCAAACCCCAGTGCTCATTCCCGAGAAAGGGAGATTTTAAAGTTTCATAGGTGACAGAGAAAATAACACTTGTATTGTGATGTCTCTGAGGTAACGTGTAAAGCTGACAGCAGTAGCCCTGCAGAGAGACAGCTCTTATCCTCTGCTTACTATCCTTCCCCAGCAGCCTCCAAGTGCTATTTCTGGACATCCGCTTTACATCGTCCAGGTGTCAATATTCCTTTACTTAAGTTCCTATTACCACCTGCTGAGGAGCAATGCCCAGCATAATGTGGAGAAACTTTTGCTGGAGCTGGATATAGATGTGAGGATATGATGGTATTTTATGGAGGTGGGAGATTATACAGGCAAACAGCAATGAAGTATTAGCTTCTGATACCAGGCTGAGAGTGCCTTCATCCATTTGTACATAATTCCTCTTGGCTGCTGTTAATGAAAGAGATGCAAATTTTACTTTCACAGCTGTCACTGAGCATGAAACCTCACTGCTCCTATGCCACAAGGTAAGGCATCACTAGCCTGTCTCCTGGGAAATACTGCATCATGATGCAGGGGCACTAAATCTAAAATTCTAAGTACCTTGGTTTTCTGGGATGCTTCTGTACTGTTTTGTCCACTGTTATTTCCTCCCTCAGAAAAGCAACCAGTGCAACACAGGTTGGACCACTGCAAAATAGAGCTGTAAACGAAGACTTGCCAATATGAAATGTCCACAGGGAAAGGGACATTTATAAAATAAAATGTGATCCAAATCCATAATGCCACTTTGATCAAGTGTTATGTCTGGAGCAGGAAAAATCTTTCATTTTGATTAAACCAGTCTTAAAAGAGATTGGAAGTTGCTGCTTACTGTGCTGTAGTCACTAATTAGCTGAGGTTTGCTGCTGCTCAGTTCTGCAATCTTGCTCTCATCAGTACCTGAACCTTCTAATGTTTCTGAGGGAAGAGCACCAGCATGAAGTGCAAAAACCCCAGTGCCTCTTGTGACCCAACTTGGAACATTTTGGAGCAGCTGGAATGTTTGACCTGTTTGGGATTGCAGATGTTGCATGGTGCCTGGGGGTGGCACAAGCAAAGGCAATATTGGAAGTTTGCATGTGTAACTTACATTATTAGATTATTAGATCTGTGGGAAGAAAACTGCAATATAGCTGTGGGGTATGAATAGTTGATTTCTTGACTAGGGAAAGGCTTTCTCACTCCCAGTAACTCACTGTTTCAAAACTGGCACCTGATCACATGTATTAAGCATGAAAGTGAGGGTGAGTATCGATGCAAGGGGGCGATGAGGTCTTAAAATTGGTACAAGAAGCTAGAAAGACCCTCAGGGTTTTTTTTTTTCCTAATATCTTGACTCTGAGGTGTTTTAGGTGTTTGAGTTGTTTTTGTCTCAGTGCAAACTGATTTTTGCAGGATTTCTCTCCTGGGGCTGAGCATCCGGCCACGTGGGAAGCACTCATTGGCTGGGACCATCTCGCCTAGAAATGATCTCATGCTTAAGCTGCACTGTGGTCTGTGCTCCCTCAGAGCGCAGCACTTGGCAAGCCATGCCCTTGGTGAAGCCTGGCAGGGAAAATACTCAGCAGAGACTGTGTTTGCTTCTGGAGATTGTTGGGGGTGTTACACGCGAGTCCACAGTTGAAAGCACAGGCCACGGGTGAAAGGTTTTGCTAGTAATGAGCGGGGAGCTGTGGCTGTTCCACAGTCCCCTGGCACCTCTTCCAGTCCAGCTTTAATTGGCTGCAGCATGAATTTGAATTCTGCTTTTCTGACATTCATTATGTGGATAATAGATGCACACACAGCCTGTCCTCATACAACAAAGATGGCATGGAGCTAATTTGCAAGCACTTGTGAAAACTCCAAGGTCTGCCAGCTTGTTGAAACAAAAGCCCCCAAACTGCTGGGTGTACCTCATTGCAGTGAACGTGATTATTGCTGAGATTCACCCAGTTTACCACTAGCTGCCTTTTGCTTTCCTTCTCCAACATACATCTTTCTTTAAGGGGAATACTGCCATAACATTGCACGCTCACTTTCCAAGTGCTTAGCCTACACAAAAATACATGCTTTATATTTCAGGTTTTAGCCTATCCTTTCATACAGTTATTCTTTCAGTCTTTGGGTATACTTCTCCCCCCCCCAAAAAAACGCAACATACTTATTTTCTTTCTTTCTTTCAGCAGGTGGGTTATTTGTGCTTGTGTTTTTAATTGCAAAAGTCAATATAGTGGGCCAAATTCAGCTCTGGTGTAATTGTATTGAATTAAATGCATTTATTTATGTGCAGCATTGCCACGATTTTATATTGCTTTTCAGTATTAAATATTAATGCGTGTACCTAGCACATTGATTTAAAGGGCACCACAGCAGTTAAATGCTTGTCTATGAGATTAAAATCATTACTGGCCACACTGGGTGACATGGCAGAAGCATTGCTGCTGCTCTCACCAGAACCTTTGGCAACTGCAATGCTGTTTGTCAGACACGGGGACAAAAAACTGCAAAACAAACAAATCAGATTCAGCAAACAGCAGTGTAAATAAATGCAGCTTTCCTCACACTCTGGCACTTGTTACGTATGTGTAACTACCAATAGCATTGGGAGAGGAAATAAAAACTGAGAGACACATATGGACAGCAATATATGTTTTCATACACATAATGACAATGTATGTTTTTACTTCTGTTGTACTTCTCAGTGACCCCACCTGATTTTATAATCTTGAGAAAAAGAGATGAATAGATGGCCTTTTACAATTTGAAGAAACCTGCTTGTTCATGAGATGTTATTTTCCTCACTATGTGTGTCGCGAAGGGCTGCCTGTGGGATGCTAGAGCCCAACCCCTTGCTTTGCTCCAGCTTCACTGGGTGCTCAGCGAGCCCCACTCCCCTTGGGAGCACACAGGTCCCAGACCAGCCCTTCTGAGGGCTGTTCTGCAAGGCTGGGTGTCCATTCTCCTTGTCTGGGTGGCAGACTTGGAGAGCTGACGATTGTGTTGCCTGAAAGGGAAAAAGGCATTAATTCCTCAGTGAAACGCTGTGGCAATGTTGGCAGCTCTTGTCGCAGCCACTGTGAGGGAGCAATGATCCCGTTCTCTGTGCCAGCTCCTGAAATAATTCCTCTGGCAGACTGTGGCAAAGTTAGCAAATTGTCATCAGCATGAATTATTTCTGAGATGCTCAGCAACTTTCTGATGCTGGCACTTGTATTAGTAATAGAGATGTTGTCACTGTCATTAGAAATCAATATTTTTGTGGGCTGCTTGTTTGTGTTTATCAGTGAAGTGTCTGGGTATGTCTCAAGTGCTAAGGCTTAGACCAGCATTATCAACACAGTGTTCCTCAGAAGACTCTGGACTGAGGCCATAAGTGACCAGTACAATAAAACTGCAGGTATATTTTTCTATTTCCAGGCCTAGCAAGACTGTGGAATAAACAGCTGGTTTAAAGCAGTCCCTTAACTGTGTTGTCAAAACATCATTTAGCATTTTGCCAATAACTATTCTGCAAGAAAAAAAAAAAAACAAACACAACAAACATGACTGCATTTGTCAGAAAAATCTTATTTTTCTTCTGAACTGCTCACCATATAGGGCACCTTTATATTGCTTTGCTGTATGGGAGTGATCTGCCAGAGCCCTGCAGCCTGTGACATAACATGTGCAGAGGCCAAATCCTGTTCTCCTGAGTGACAAGAGCTGGGACTCAGGCCATTAAACCTGCATCTGGCAGCTTGTGATGGGTGATGTTAGGAAAAGTCACTTTTGCAGCTCAAAAAGCCACATGGTAAGCTGGCATATAACTCTGTGGAGTTTCTCCCTAGTAACTTCTCCCCAGGGTTTTGTGTGCAAAATGTATTTGTGCTGTTGAGAGACTATAAAGATGTGAAATGGCCTCTGGTTGTGTGCTGCATGAGATGGTAGGAATTCTTTTTTTTCTCCTTCATTCATGCTTGGTTTTAATGCTGTGCTTTTCTGTTCCCTTCTTTGCATTGCTATATTTTGTCCATGTCCAGCTTCCAAAGAGGAAGAATATATTTGTATTTTCTTCTGTAATGAATAAAAAAACAAGAGCCCAAACTTCACAGAAACGCTAATTTATACCAGATGGATAGATTTGCAGGAAGACAGGAGGTTTACTCTGCATAAAATGTGGGACTGCCACAGCTTGCGCTCCTTCAGAAAGGAACTGGTGTACAGATGACATGCTAGATACTGTAGTTAAATAACAGAAAATGTTCGTAAAGTTATGAGTGGATGGCTGACCAATTAAACCAGTCCTGTTGCTCTCTGAAAGGCTGCCAGGGAGACCACAGCATGCTTTACTGGCCAAATTGCTTGGGGTTCTTTAATGTTGTTTCCCTTTTCCACTATATGCCTGCATATTGTGACATAGTTATACATCAGACATTCTTCAGCTGTTCCTCCAGAAGGATATATGCAGCAAAGCTTGTGAAACTGATGAAGACAAGTAAGATTTTTTTTGCATATATACGTGTGTAAAGGTTGGTGTCTGACACCTGCACTGAGTGCTGTACATGCGTTTATCTTGTTACACTCATGTGCTTTTATATGTGTTCAGGTGCACAGATAACATACATGTACACACACATACAATTTTCTGTGTGGATATAGGACAATGTTCACTTTACGCTGCCAGTATAGCCTCAGCATACGGCCTGATTCACCCGAGTATGGTATACATTTTGTAGTTTTTCATGTATGTGTCTGAACAGGAGTGTACAAAAAGAAACTCTAGTTAGACTGCTAAGTAGGGCTTTGCTCTTTATAGCATTACTTTTGTTTCAGCAATTTTTGGAATGGTAATAACAGCTTTGCTTGCTATTAGTGGCTTTATTCAAGAGGCTCAGAGCTCTGTAAAATCAATTACATTTATAAACAATGCACCAATTACAATACTTGCATTTCACTACAGGGTATGAAACAGCTCAGAGAGGTCCAGTTCTTGTCTGCAGTTTCAGATCAGTGTGGTGGCCAAGGGCTGAACTGAGCTGGAGATTTCTGACCTTTAGGCCATTTTTTCAGCCATTAAACCTCTTAGTCACCATAAACTGGGACTTAAGCAAATGCTGTCAACTGGAAAATGGAGGCATTTTGGAAAGAAAGGAAGGGGAGGCCTAGGGGAAAGTGTAATCCTGCACTTTCGGACACCTGGAGGTTCAAACTGCTGTTTCATGATCAAATCTCCGCATCACTGTGAGCAAGACACTGATGACAACATTTTGAAAAAGCACCTGCATTTCCATTTTTCAAAGAGCTGGCTTCCAGTGAGGCAAAGACCTCTTTATACAAAGGGTGTAGCTCTTTGTATTTAAATTTGCTGTCTAAAGTTGAAGCGTGGTGCACAATATTCCCTTGGAATTGAGGGTTTTCTATGATGGAGTTCCTCTGGTTGTAGAAGAGGGCTAAGCGGTGGCACAGTCTTGTATCATCAGGTGCTGTGGTGACAATGACTGTGCACACATCTTAGGCAGGGAAGAGAACCTTGTGTGGTCTTCAGAAGACAGGTAGCTGACACTGTTCTTTATGTTATATTGGCTGTGACAAACAGCCTTGATGAGAATTTTTACGCTGTTGACTTACAGATGGTACAAGGGGAGTTGGTACAGTTTGAGCACAGTAGTTTCCCATATACTAGCGTAACAGGCTGAGGATTCATCAAAACACCAGTTTTATTCAAAGGAACAATGCTCTCAAATGTGTTTGCTGTGGAAAATGTGTGGCTTGATTTCCCACATTCCTGTATATGGCAGGCAATAACTACTGAAGAAGTCCTTGATTCAGCCTTCATCTTCACCTCAAGGGGATAAGGCTTCCAACCCATCTATACCTTGGTCTGCATTTCTGGTCTAGTAGCAAAGCAGGGAAAGCAAGTGACTGTTTTCTATGTTGCACCTCCTCCCTTCCTGAACCACTCAAAATCTCAGTGTGATTTTATTCTCCTTTGCTGCTGCTGTGTTGCATTGCACAGCAGATCTTCTTCAGGGCATAGGAATTTTTGAATGATCAACATGTAATGCAAAGTGATTAATGAAATAATGTACCTTTAAAACATGTGCATGAAATTGGCTTCCAGTCTAGAATTTCACATGTATTTAGAATGGGAGAGTACTGCATGTTCATAAAGAACCAAGAGCTCACTGTCCAGCTGTCCCATGGATTTTCTGGATGACCTGGGGAAATTCAGGTATGCTCAGCAATCATCTGTGAGCTTGAGTCTCACGCTGAACATGAAAAGCTGTGTTTACGTGTACTGGCATGTGCTTGGCCCAGAGCCTGCTGGACAGACCTGCAAGGAACGGTGGGCCTAGCCTGCAACCACTACCTGCCCCTTGGGATAGATGTCCTTACCCTGAGCTGTGTCTCAAGCACGCAACCTTTGGGTTTCTCTTGTTATTTGACATGTGTTCTGCTCCCTCACATGGTGGTGCTGTCCGTGACACCCAGAGGAGCTCGTCATCTTTTCCTGGAAGTCTTTTAGAAGCCTGACTGTGGGGGTCTGCTGAACTGGGCTGTGTCTTCTCTGGTATGGAATTTTAGAAGCTTTGCAGTGAGTGAGGAAGATGTCTACAGCAGAGCCTGTAGCTATGTGTCTTTCAGAAATTCCAGTGGTGAGCTTGGCAGTTTCCTGATCAGATACTTCAGAAAATATGTAGTCTTTGGTTTTCACTCATTTTCAAAGGCTCAGTGTGGTTTATTACATTGTCAGACTCTCTGTAGATTGACAGAATGGCAGCATTTGGTTTCAGGGGCCATAGGGTGAATTTGGCTCCTGCATCCTGTCTTTGAATGAGTTGTTCCAATGTCAAGAAAGCCAGACAGTCGCATTGAAGAGTTAAGCTTTTAGGAGGGATGTAATGCAAGCTGCAGCATCTCACTGTAAATAATTCACAGAATGTCAGCTGGTGTCAAGAAATGGAAACCTTTTGAACACAGCTGAGATGATCAGCCGTGTATTTGCTTCCAAAGCAAGGCTGGAATTATGAAGGAACAACGTAAGGTACATTAAATATGCAGACCTTATAAACTGATCGTTCTCAGACATAAACTTGAAGAACACTGCCCTCCTTCAAGCAAATCCTCTAGCAGAACTTTCTACTTTGGTATCATGCACTGTTGGCAAAATCATGGTGCTGTAAAAATAGTGCAAGAAAAAAAAATTGAAGGTCGTAAAAACACAGAAGAGCGACTGTTCTCAGAGCCATGCTGCCAGACACTGGCTCCACTTCTGCCTTTCACCCAGATGAATAATTCCTTACTTTTTTTTTTAACCTGGGAGAGGAAATCAGCTACCTGCTCTCAGGCCTCTGCTTTCCCTCTTGGGTACCATGTAGCTGGATGTTCCAGATGACTTTGGGCTGCAGCAGCAAGAGACGGGGCAATGCATTTTCCCACAGCCAGGGCTCAGCTGCCAAAAACCACAGGGAATGATTCTGCAATCAGCATAAGTACAGAATTGTTCTTTTTTGTAATATTGCCACTTAGACTTCCGCCATATTATAGCAACCATACTCACACCAATTCCTAATTCTTAAGCTTCGTCTTCCCTGCACATCTCAGCCTCTGAAAGCTGTTAACCCTCCAAATGGCTGGTATTGCAGGGGCTGGGCAGCAGATTTCATTCTGCCCTTAGAGGCCAAAGCCAAAACACATTTTAAAAAATAGATATTATTTTCTCCCTTTCAGTATCAGGGAACAGTGGCAACTCTGTGAAGCAAGGACCATAATGAAAGGCAATTTTTAAATATTGGAGGAAGAAGGAATACTTTCAGTGAAGCCCCAGTGATCCCAATTTAGAAGTGAGGTTTGTCGGATCTTTATAATGTGCCTGCCACCTGCTCTGATGATCTACTTCTGTACATTATTTATGCATTATAATTTCTGGAAATTCTTCAGAAGGCTTTCCTATAACCAGAGCTCAGTCCTTATTGCCCAGAATGGCAAAACTCGAACCCACTCCTGGGCTGAGCTGTGGCTCTGCTTCCACAGCGTACTCCATGCCAGCTGCCATGAGATCAGACCAAGACTGTGCCAGTGTTTGCTCTCAGTCTTCCACTGCCTTCCTACACCCAGGAATGGGGGCACTGCCGTTGCCTTCATCCCCTCAAAGGACAGGCACTCAGGGGTTCTAAGGCCAGGTAGAGAAGCTGTGGGACCCTTTGCCCTATCTTGGCCATTGCATTGTAAATAATTAACTGTAAACGAGCTGCTTGTGAGGAAAGAGGGTAACTGACTTACTGCCTGACACATGCGGTGTTATCAAACCCTTGCCATGTGGATGATACATGGAGTGATGCTTTGTCATGAGAAAATGGGCCCATTCTGATTGTCCAAAAAATAGAAAATATATTTTACGAGAATCCTCTCTCTACGCTGTGCCATGAGCACTCAGGAAGGTGTTGCAGCCTAAGGAGGTTGTGTGTCCCTTGTCCTGGCAGGCTGGAGACAGTGCAGGAAGGAGCCACAATGTGGGGGGCTGGCTCTGCACCCTTGCCCTTCAGCAAACAGAGAGCAACTAAGGTAGAAAAAAACCCTTCTGACGGCTTCTAATGTGACTTGAAAGGTGGTATTTCTCAGAAGGAGGTGATTCCCAATGCTCCCTACAAGACATGTAACACCCTTGTGCTGGGGGAGGGTGAGGACGGTGGCACTGGCAGGCTCAGGCAAAGTCCAGGGGCCAAAGAGGGTACGCTGGACATGGAGCATCGCTACCTGGCTTAGGTGGGAAGCAGGAGCCATGTGGTCGCCACACACTCTCACAGCTTTTTAAGAAAGACTTCCCTCATGTAAGAATGTGTGTGCTGCATCTGCCACTGCAGCTGCAGGGCTAATGGAGTTGTTGTACCAGAAGATGTTGTTCAACAATACACATTTTTATTTACAGGGGTTTTTTGTAAGGCTTGATACCACTCTGATCAATGGGTATCAAACAAAATTGCAGAAATTCCGTTCAGGGAAGAAAGAGAAGGATCTGCATGGAAGCATATAGGTGAGGATGATGGCCCTGGCAGTAATTTCAGGAGAGTTTCTGAGAAACTAAATGTTATTGGATTAAATTCTTATTCCAATTAAATATCTGGTAGGAACTGTCAGAGCTAAAGGTGATTTCAGAATAAATTTGAAATGATAAAAAGTCATACATTGATTTAATAGGAAAGGAGTAGGGAGACACGTTTTTATTGTGCCTTTTGTTTCTAGTTATCACAAAGGCACCAAATCCCTGAGCACTACAGTCTGTGTAAAATCAGTTGCATTCCTGTATCTGTGCAATACATAATTGCCCATCTGGAAGAGAAATTACCTGCTATGTGGGCGCTGTCAATGTAGCTGAAAGAAAATTAGCCATGTAATTGTCCTGTATTTTTTTGAAAATGACCTTTTGAATTCAGTTGAAAATTTGGCTTGTTACATTTAAAATGGAATATATGAGATGATATTATTTTTCGATGTTTTTTTTAATAGAACAAAGTAATATATACAAGACAATACATTTCATGGACTTACACTGGGGAAGTATTCCTCACCGTTTCAGAAAATTCGTTCAAAGTCCTGAATTTGACACATTGCTATTTTCTTCCATTAACAGCTTAATAATCTTCCATTTGCAAATAAGAGTTAGAGCAAAGCAGCATTTAGATCATATTCCAATTTTTTGCGGTTTGGGAGGCAAAACAGATTCTGTGATTTGACATTTGCTTCTAAAACTGTTTGCTCTAATTTGCTCTTACCTCAGCCTCTACCTGTTAATTTTTTCATAAACTTGTGAGTGATCTGCAGTCTCTAGGCATGGTGGGACCAATATTAAATCCATTACACATCACCTATCCTTTTCAAGTTTTCACATGAGAAAATATTATGTATCACTGATAAATATTGATGGTAGACGAGGAAAGGGGCATCACAGTGACTGCAGTAATGAACAAGCTGTCACCAAAAAGCACTGGCGTACTCCTCAGTGCTGTACACTGTCTCACAGTTGGAACGGTAGAGAAATAACCCCGGAGACTACGCTGTCTTAGGGCTTAGTGCTGGGCACGTAGTGGCATAATGCTTAATCTTTACAAAAGCCTGAGCTTTTAACATTCCCACTTGTCTCAAAGGCTGAAAACAGACAAACGAGGGAAATATTTGATGTGCAGCTGGGACTGTAGCAAGACACTACAGTGCTGTGAAATCCTTTCTTTGCTGTCCTTTCCTTTTGTGCTTTCCTGACACTTCCCTTTTCCACCTGCCCAAACTGGGTCCTTCTCCCTGCCCATAGGCAGTACTATCATATTTTCACACTGCTTCTAAGTCCATAATCACCTTTCCTTTGCTGTCCTGGTGCAGCTTGACATATTTGTTCTCATCTGATGTGTCTCTCACTTTTTTCTTACTGTGGTTTTGCTGAGGGCCACACTGTCTCATTTTATCACCTCACTCTACTTGAGCACAGCCTTTACCATGTAACGGTCAGAGTATGCTGTGGGATGCTTAGTTATTCCTTAAAAGCACTGCATATTTATCTGATGGAATAGCATCCTGGGGTGCAGGGGATGGCAGCGTGTGATGTGTAGGTGTGTATCTTCTGGAGGATGAATATTTTCATGAATAAATGAGAATGCTCATGCTCATGGTTTGTGTATTCTATTCTTGCCTGTGGTTTTCGCTGATTTAGTTTTTCGATTTGTATTCTGTTCATTTATTCTAACCTAATTCTCTGCATTAGGTTCGTTGGCAAGAGCAGTGGCAGTAATAAACATTGACCTTCAAGCTAATTTTTTTTCTCCCAGCTTTTCACAGGCTTTTGCCTAATTTTCCACTCTGTTGCTCTCTCCCTCTCACTAACTGGTGACCATCTGCCCTGCAGCTTGATGGAGAAAGCAAGTTATGGGTTATCGAGCAGAATGGAGCATGCTCAAGGCTGACACTGGCCACCAGCAAAATGTGCTAGGGGCAGGATCTGCCTCTGTTCACTGGGTCGGAAATTGTGGCGAGGTGGGTGTCAGTCTTTCCTCCCAAATAACAAGTTATAGGACAAGAGGAAAGGGTCTCAAGTTGTGCCAGAAGAGGTTTAGATTGAATATTAGGAAAAATTTCTTCACCGAAAGATTTGTCGAGCCTTGGAACAGGCTGTCCAGGAAAGTGGTTGAGTCGCCGTCCCCCATTTAAGGTATTTAAGAGATGCAGTGCTTAGGGACATGGTTTAGTGGTGGACTTGGCAGTGCTAGGTTAATGGTTGGACTCAATGATATTAAAGGTCTTTTCCAACCTAAATGATTCTATGATTCTATGCCATGGCCTGGCAGGGAGCAGGCCTGCGAAGAGTGGTGATGGCAAGGCAGAGCATTATGGGCTCCATAAAATCAGGTAGGCAGTTTAGCAGCCAAACAGATAAACACTCACCTACAATCAGTTAAAAAACTGGACAGACCTGTGGTGATAAAGGTAGTCATAAATGAAAGTCAGAAAGGGATCTTAGCTTTCCCTCTTGCATTTTATAGTGAGGCATAGCACAGAAAATCCATAAGCAAATGCATGGAGTTCCAAACTTTATTCTATCAGAGGTATCCTAAAATTAGCCTTAGAACTCAAAATTCTTGGGCTGTTTTCTGTATATTGATGTATTGCCTCCAGTCCTGGGGCTTGATCCAAGACCTAATGTTTTAGGCAACAACAGAAAGTCTAGAAGGAAGATCTGCATTGGCTTACCAGGACCCAAATACACTTCAAATGTAGGCATCTGACAGATGATGATAATTTATCCTTTTTTTTACCTTCTTGATACACTAATAGTAGGGACATCAATCTTCTATTACTTTTTCCAGCCAGTGTCACTCTTTTTAATCCATTTCAGTATGGGTTGTAGCTGGCTTACCTTTGAATAGTTGTTCTTTCAGATAAATGCAGAATTTTGAGGTCACAGTCAGTTTTTGCATGTGGCTGTGTGAGTATGTGTAGCACAAAACATGGAACAAATATGAGAAAAATATATCTTTTTGCCTGGAATCTTTTTGAAATGTATAGGATGAAAATTCTGCAATGTGAGATTTCTAATGCAGCTCCTTGTATAACTAATCCCATTTTGGAAACAGAGGAGCTTGGAAAGCTTGTGATACCTTGGTTAATAAAAACCTAACAGGAAACTCATGTTCATGAAGAGCACCCTCCATGGAGTACAGATTATCTATCATGGCAAAACATGACCGGGGACAATTAGAAATTTTCAATCTAGGATTTTAATTTCTGCTTAATAGAACTGCAAGAAAATGTTTTTGTTTCAAATTTTTTATCATTTTCAGGCAATAAAAGAAAATGGAAATGGATAGCACTTGATGACCTGTCTTCCTTTACCATTTTTGCATCTCTTTGATATATCAGTATTAGATTTTATTAACAAATTAAGAATAAATTCTAGAATTACAAGAAATGTGGAAAAAAGATGCAGATAGTGCATCTAAATTTTATGAGGCCTAGACTGATTGCCAGTGATTGATTTATTTTCCTTTGTAATCTCAATGTAGACTCATTATTTATGTGCATATCTAATTTAGAAATGTGAATAATTCAATTTAGAGGACTACTCACATATTTAAAGTTAGTCTTGTTCCAAGGTATCATATTGAACTGAGGTCATAAATCTAAAACTGTGACATAGCATTTTTTTCTCATTGAAAATGTATTTTCAGTGAGGGATATCAAATGTTCAAAAGTAATTCTTTATTTCCACCATTTGAGCTACATACAAAACTTTGAAACAAGATCGTTGTTTTTATTTATGAAGGCTTTCTCCAATAATTTGTTCTCATTTTGTCTTGTTAGAATGTAAAGATGCTATAATGTACTAAGGAAATAAAGCTTCAGTATTTCTGTATTGCCAGGAATGAAGAAAATGAGGCATTAGTTTAATAGAAATTTTTTTTTGAGCAGTGACAGACAGAGGAAGGTTTACATGAGCATCCAAACTGACCATCCAAAGTTTCTGAGACACGCATTTACTAGCATATATCATAATGCTATTTCATTCGTGCAAATTCATTATTTTGCTTTGGCTAGTTTCTAAGGGGGTTGTAATGAGTGAGACCAGGCCTGGATACATAGCACCCTGTTGTATTCACTCCTGGGATTATAGCCATAATAAATCAAATAATGGTGATGTCAGGTCTTGTTAAGTATGTTATTTTAAGTCACAAGAATAATTAATAAAAACTAGCATGTTAGTAATCTATGTCAGTAGTTCATTCTGCAAACTGATAGCTACACTTGTACCCATAAGACTTAAAAATCCATGTTATTCTGCTACCTGCTTAGTTTGCACAATAACACTGTCTGCATTTGGCTATATTTACGTATCGGCACAAGGTAAACAATATTTTGATAATTCATTACTTTTATAATTTGATAACACTATGTTGATGAATTATTCTAAACTAAGCAACCATGTGACTATTATCTTGCAGTATTTTTCTCATTAAAGTAACTGCTGTTGCTAACAAAATCACTGTATTTTGAAATATTTTTTCCTTATTTGCAGTTGCTGACAGCTGTCTTCAGGCTGATCTTGAAGTAGTCTTTTAAGCTCTCAGCAATTGTGGAAGTGTGTGGGAATGGATATAACGAGATGCATCAAAGACCTGAAATTTCAAAGCTGATGGAGTGACTACCTTTTTATAGCACTAGAAGAATGGCAGAAGTACAAGTTATGTCTGTGTGACCGTATTTATTACAAAATCTCTGCTCAGAAAGAGCTTACTGTTTTCTTCGACATTTTATTCCCAAGAACTTGTATTAGTAGCCTGGTCATTAATTGAAATTAAATGCTGTCAGATGCTAAGACTGCTGCCCTATTTTAAACGCTGGCTGCAGTTCTTCCTTGCTTAGAAGGTTTTACTTTGTCTGCTCTCACAGATTCAAACAGCTGTTTTCTTGCTTTATCCTTTTCAGCTCATGTTTGCAGAAAATTATATGCTATATTGACTTATCTTGCCTCCTTGACATTAAGAAATTAACTTTCAAATATCACCCCTTTGTGTTTCTCGAATACAATTTTAATAGCTCCAATTGCAGGAAGAAAGAAACCATAGTGCAGTCCTGCCTCCATCAGCCCCTACAGAGTGTTTCAGCCACCTGCATGGTGCCTCTGGATGCATCTCTGAGAAACGATTGCTCCCTGTGTGTACTGGGTTTGTGTGACAAGGTTTGGCTATCAGGGAGGCTACAGGGGTGACTTCTGTGA
>NW_010228440.1:0-305 GCF_000690775.1 Eurypyga helias
GCCCCCGCCGGCGGCAAACGGCACCGGAGGAGGATTGGGAAGCGATCACCCCGGCCGGTGAGCGAAGGACAGGCGGTGTTCCCCAAGAGCTTTCCCGGGGAAATCACTGCTTTCAGTATCCATTTCCACAGGCTTCCAGTTTCCTACTGACTGTGACGATGCTCTGGGGAGACAGAGCAAACCTACAGAGACCGGGTTTTACAGGTTTTACGTGGTTTTCTTCGTAGAATCATAGAATCACAGGATGGTTTGGGTTGGAAGGGACCTTAAAGACCATCCAGTTCCCACTCCCCTGCCCTGGGCAG
>NW_010228440.1:465-7338 GCF_000690775.1 Eurypyga helias
CTCCCCACTTTCAATTTAACCCCGTTACCCCTTGTCCTGTCCTTTCTTCAACAGCCCCCGCTGTCCCCATTAGTCCCCGATGGACTGGAAAGCACAAGTGACAAGATGTGGTCAGCCCCCGCCTCCCAAGTTCCCTCCAGAGCCAGGTACAGACGCTGTGTAAGACCAGAACTTCTTTCTCTTTTCATTAACTCTTAGAGGGCCACCTCCAAATTCTGTGTGTTTTTCAGTTCTTTTTTGTTCGTCCTCAGTGCTAAACCCTTTATCAGTGTTCGCAGAGGACAATGGATCTATACATCAGAACAGCGGTTCTGTTGGTGTGCTGCGTACTGTTACGCCGTGCGTTAACGATGCTGAGCTGCCATAACCTTTAACATACAAACCGGGCCGCAACACCCCAGTAAAGCTCACACGCAGCTTCACCTGTATGCAGAGGAAGCCAGGAACCAGCTCCATTTGAAGCGTGTTTCCGAAAACAGCCTTCAGGTCCAGGAGGCAGACAGGGAACTCGGTCACCGCGTACTCGGATTACGGTTCCTGCAAAATAACAGAACCCAGTTACCTGGCCACCACGAAAAGCAGATCACCACTGCTACAGCTTTACTTCCTCACCTTCCCCTCCCTGCACGCCATTCCTTTATCCGTCTGTACAGGCCCCATCCCACAGGCAGATGCTTCTTTGGAAATCACAAGCCTTGGGTGTGGGAAGTCAAGAGTCGGATTCAAAAGACAATGAAGAATTTCACCGTCTCCAAGTCCCCACCGGCCTCCCCTGTCTGTGTGAGCAGTCAGGCCTCCTCAACCTCCTCAGCTGCTCACAAGAAAGAATTTTAGGTGAAACATTTGCCATTTGAGCATTTTCTGCTTCCCCAGGCATGTAAATGGGACTCTCTGGTTATCCTTTTGGCTCTACGCCATCGTTTGCTTGGTTACACTTATCCTGAACATGACAGTCGAAAGGGGCAAGCGACACAAAGATAAATAAAATGAATAAAAAGTCGGCTATTTTAGGATCTGTAAGGTACCCAGTACCTCTAGCGTACGCGAGCTGTTGCCAGTCGGTACAACCACCACGACAGAAGGCTACTTGCTGCAGAACAAAGAGCTGAGACGAAGCAGTCCCATACCCCTGCCTCATGTGGCTTCTAATCCACCCCTCGCACTGCAGCAGCCACCACTGGGGTTGCACTGGTCTCTTCTCTGTGCCGGCTGGTTGATTTATATTTGACTTGTAGGATTGCTCCGAAACGCTCCCTCACCTCAACGCTCCATGGGTTGATCCCAAAGAATGAAGAAGTCCTGTATTTGCCGTTGGTAAGAGAAGATGTTAAAGCACTGCTGGGACATGTTTTCCCCATCAGTTGCATCAGGGGCTGCACAGGAGCACGTGCCAATGGCTGCAGATTGTATCAGAATCAAGGTAAGAGAGATTTGAAAGTTCTGCTGGAGGTCACCCGAGAGGTCTGCGACAGGAGCAGGGACGGAACTGGAATGGAGTATGTCTAATTCCATCTTCAGCACCCAAGAGTAGGGTTTCAAAACGTGATCCCACAGACTTTCTCTGCCAGCGCTGGAAAACCAGAGAGAATCCAAGCACTTTGCCCACAGTTAATTAAGTCACCCCGTATTTTCAAAACAATGCCGCTTCACCAGGACTTTCACAGCCCGCTATCAGCGGTCATGAGCTTCCCCCAGATTAGGAAGGAGATGTGACCGCGTTAAATCAGGATCGCAGCAGGCAGCGGCATATATCACTCGATCAGTTGGGAGCGGCACACCCCAATCTCCCTTTTCAGACGCGTCAGATTTTGACTGCAGTGACATACATGCCTCGTAACGGTGTGACCATCTATTGCCCTATGAGTAAACAATATTTATCCTGGTGGATTCTCTCAAATACAAAAGCTTTTTTTAAAAAAAATACACTTTTAGCTCATCCTAGAACTTCAAAGGATGACAAGTGAGTTTCCATGTCAGCTCCTAAATTGAGAGGAGACTGCTAGGGAATATGAGGATTGCTCTCCTTTAATTAGATGCGCTAGTGGGATGCCAATTAGTTTTCATGGGATGAAAATCCTGCAGCCTTATTTCACAAACTCACTCATCTCTCTCATTCAGAAGGTGAGAAGGGATAGGATCTGGAGAAAAACACCAATGAAATCTGAAAAGCCAGCACCTCAAGGAACATCATCTACCCAGCTTCACTAATGACAGCAAAAATCCTTGCAGAGGCCTTACGCAGTGCTGGCTGCAGCACCACAGATAACGGGGTCACACAGACGCTCAGGCTTTGCTCCTGCTGTACCTTACTGTATATATTTATCCATAGCTCACTAATTCCAGCTGTTTCAGTGGCTTAGAGCTGGTGCAGCACACAGCTGCATCAGGCCCCAGGAACTCAGTTATCATCTTAGTAGCTCTACGGTGAGAGGGGATCAGGTGCCTGGCTCATCTCTTTGTTCCAACGGCGTCAGACTTCAGAGGACTTAAAACCCATCAGACATACCCACTACGGAGGGAACTGCTCAGCTGCACCTCGGCTGCACTGCATCCAGACAGCGGGCCTGGCAAAGCAGCGCTCAGCTGCACCTTGGCTGTGCTGTGTCCAGACAGCGGGCCTGGCAAAGCAGAAGGGACGACCCTTCGGGGGGCCACATGCCTATAACGCACCCCAAAACCTTTGCACGCCTCCAGCCAAAGCCTCTGTGAGAGGCAGCAGCCAGGACCCCACTCAGATCTCCTTCTTACTGAGCAAAGGCTCTTCATCCCGTACCAGGCACCTGCGGTGATGACGATGAATGGAGCTTGCTTGTCAAGCTGCGGGAGGATCTGACAAATGACAGAGACGGATGTATCAGAAACAGTGTCTGCTTGAGCAGAATCCATGGGAGACGAAATGATACTGCTATTAGGTAAGTCACAATGCTTCTAAGCACACCTTGCAGCAGCCTGTGCTTGGGCACATCAGGCTGGTACATTGCTTGTAACGGGCAGTCAGTCTGCGTATTTCAGTTTAGCCTCTTCGTCATCCAAAACCCAATAGTGACAAAAAAATGTACCCTCATAGCAGAAGTGAGTCCACGGGATGCAAATCACCTGAATGCACTGCGATATAAAACCATCTAATTCTGTATTTACACAATAACCAGCTTCCAATTTAAATCCAAAATGCACATCTTTTGCCTCTACTGAAATATTTTGGGGTCATTTTCCCCCTGAAAGTTAAATATGCCTGTCACTGCCTGAGGCCTTAGGGAGTGGCATCAATGAACTTCCCAGCACACTGAGCTCCAGCTGAGAGACAGAGGAGCTGTGAAGAGACCCTGTGTGGTACAGATGGGTAATTTCTCTAGCATGGGCAAATATCTTGTTTTCCTTTCTATATTTATATAATACTTCACACAGCAGGGTTTTGTTCATGTCGTGCACTTAGTACAGAAACAACTACTAGTGACTGACTGCTAGTCTTCAGTCTTAAAGAATTCTAAAGAATCTACAGCATATTTCTGCTTCAGAACCAAGAAAACCTTAAGAGTTCAGGTCAACTCTTCTTATCTTTCTCGGTCGTCTTTAACAAAAAGATTTTGCTCATTTGCAATCGACTTCTCTTCCATGCAGGATCCTTCTAGCTCCAGCTCTTCAGTGATATATCTATGCCACAGAGATAAGGTCCAATCTTATATGGCCAAACTGAAAAAAAGTTTAAAATATGCCTATCATGCATGTCATAATTGTTAAGGGATATTAAAAATATATGCCCAGACTCTGATGCGGTCTTCTGCAAAAAGGCCTATGCCAGCTGACACATATCTTCAGGGTCTCTGGATACACTCACAGGGTACAGAAACTGTAAAGATATCACCAGAATGAAAAAAAAAAATCCAAAACCAAGCCAAACCCAAACCACAGGTAAGTGAGAGAGGGAAGACCAAGTCTAAACACAACCATTTCCCTGACATCTCAGGTCTTCCACATGAAGATCGTCATATATGCCGCTCACACACACCTATCTCCCCCTCAGTCATTCCTCTCTCAGTGTTCGTCAGCTCAGATGGGAGAAAACTAGATTATGCTGCAATATAAAAATAAATACATAAATAAAAAGTAGACTGCTGGGATTTTTAGTCACAAGTCTCTTCATTTTATCTGGGCTGCCGCTTCTCACGTTGGTGTAAATTCCTGATGTGCTGTCAGAAAAGGATGTGTCGGAGTCGAGTCCCAGCGAAAACCTACCAGTTCAGATGAACCAATCATCAAGCTAAAACGCAGCTTTGGATACACGAGAGCTCAAAAAGCCTGATTACTCATGGCTTTATGAATTTGGCTATGACTAAATCCTCCCCTAGCCTCAGCTGTAATAAGATTGCCTTGCTGACAACAGGAGCAACCTCTGCAGCCCTAGACTCCTCCTCCTCTGCAAGGGTGGACATTAACAGCACCCCAACACCCTCCTCACCTGGCACAAGTCCTGGACGGTGAGCAGTCCCTGAAAGCTGCCGGCACGTCTCCCTGGCCTGGCTTTCAGCTCAGCATCACCAGTGCTCCCAGGCAGCTGATGCCCAGGGAGCACCTATGGGGCATCTCACCCTCCAGCCTAGGCATAGTAGAACTGCACATTTAGGCCCCCCCCCCGTAAAAAACCCACAAAGCAACCCCTACCCAAGCCCCCCAACATTTTTTTTTTTCAAGTATGCAATTAACCATGCTGGTAACCTCACCGGTGAAGGGGTTTGAGGCTTCTGCACTAGGCTGTAAAACAGGATGGGAATTCCTTTCAGCAAGCAAAGTGCTGACTAAAGCCCTCATCTTTTGAGTGCTGCTTGTCATTAAGCAAAAATGACTTTTACAGTTGCCTTTGCACTGCAAATAATTTCATTTAGGCAATTAAATGGCCTCATTCAGTATTGCTGCCTGCATTTTTTTCAGCTGTGTATGCTCCATTTAATATTTACAGACTGGGGCACTAGTCTGGCTTACTTAGTAATTAATTTCTTTAAATATTTATAGTACTTTGACAGTCATCAAGGGTTTTGTTTGATAAGAACAATATTGTTCTGTGGTTGATAGTGTCATGGAAATTTCAAGAGGCAAATTTCAATTTCGTAAGATAAAAATATATAGATTTCTGCATCAGACCATAAGGACAATGACTTCAAAGGAAGCTTTATTGCTAAACAATGTGGGTACTGAAAAAAAACCCATTATACCCCTGTATGTAATTCCAGACTAAAAACACAGTGCTGAGAGATCTATTTCATGACACCAGTACTCACACAGCAAAAGGAATTGCCCAAGAATTTTCAATCACCTCTTTTCAATCCCTAATGGCACTAAAACCAGAAACCCAGTTGCAACCCTTTGAAAGAGAGAGAAAAACCTGCAAAATGTAAAAAGAGTTTTTGCCAAGATCTCTCCCCACTAGAAAATCCTTTTTTCTTTTGCATCCCTGATTTTAAGACATTTAGGCTCCCTGTGCAAAATGCTGTGTGCTTATAAGAAAGGCTTAAGAGGCTTAAGTTTAAAAACAGCCTTGGGAACTGCAAATACCTGGCAGATACTCCTTCAGTGTAAATTTGCCCAGCTCTAGCCACCCCAGAGACTACATTCAAATGACACCAGCTGAGAGCCAGGACAAGAGGGCACATCCCTGGCCTGTCATTTCAGGCTTTGTTGTAGACACGTGGGTTTTCAGGCATTCCCTCCTGGGTAAGACGGTAAATACCTGTATTTTTGATGTATAGACAATTTTCCAGAGACAAATGTTAGTTATAACTCCTCTGCAAAATGCTGTATGGACAAGGTAGGGCCTGTCAGGGATGTTGCCTTCCTCACACATAACTTCTCTGTTCACTGGGCACCACCATCCTCCTGGTCCTGTTTTTTTTTCCAGCCTTATCTCCCCCATTATGACTCCAGTGACCTCGGGTAACTCACCCTGACAGTGAGGCAGAGGAAGCACATTTCAGTGCTGGCCTGATGTTTTGCAAAACACCCTCCCTGCCACTGCAGCACACCAGCCAGGAGAGCAATCTGACCTGGCTCTGGAAAAGCAACCACCATAATACGTAAAGTCGGTAGGAATGAGCAGCTGGGAGTGAGAATAAGCCCAACAGGGAGTGGCTCTGCAAGCTGCTATCTCCTTGCAGGAGTACCCAGAGTCTGGCTCCCCGAAAGTGAAGGTTTGCAAATGCAACTTAACCCTTCCCTCCAACCCTGCAGTAGCCAAGAAAGCACCCTCTCGAGGATAATCAGAATCTTTTCAGAGTAGAAGAGCTATTCTGCAAGAGGCAGAAGAAATTCTCCCCAGAGAGGGTGGTGAGGCACTGGCACAGGTTGCCCAGAGAAGCTGTGGATGCCCCATCCCTGGAAGTGTCCAAGGCCAGGCTGGATGAGGCTTGGAGCAACCTGGTCTAGTGGATGGTGTCCCTGCCCATGTTGGAACTAGATGATCTTTAAAGTCTCTTCCAACCTAAACCATTCTATGATAATGACACATGAATTCAATTATTTTGAAAGTGTCCCCTTTCTCCCCAGGGATCCCAGCTTGCTCCTACGTTCCAGCCCGGCCATTACCTGGGCCAGTGCCCTGTGCCCACTTCCCTCACTCTTGTCCCAACCCATTTGTTTGGGCATGGTGCAATCTAGAGCTGTACAACTGCTGACTGGCTGGCAGGATGAGCTGCTTTACTTGTCTTTCCCTCAGGGAGGCATTATTTTGGGTGTCTCTATCCATCTCCCAGTAACAGTATCTTAGGTCCTTGTCGTGGTTTAGCCTTATTGGGCAATTAAGTACCACACAGTTACTCACTCACCACCACCCTCCTCCCCCAGCGCAAGAAGAGAGTTGGAAGAAAGCTTGTAAAGTTGAGATAA